>NC_084826.1:30852021-31049053 GCF_958449725.1 Rosa rugosa
CTCTGAAATTTCAAAGCGAGGCCTCGCTCTGGATAGGATCTGTATATATATATACATACTGAATTTGGGTTAAAATGAAAGAAATGGAGGGGAAATTAATTGGTATGATTTCCCTTGAATTGCCTATTATTTTAGAGAGAATTCCCATGACAGTGGTACATTTGAGGTTAACAACGTCATTTTGTCCTAATAAATGAGACATGTGCGCATCACATGTCAATTTTTGCCGGAATAGTGACCAAAGGTGGCTTTAGGTACCACTTCAAAAGAATTTGATCGAGGAATTCAAGTACTAGCTAGTTGTGACAAAAAATAAATCTTAGGTACCATCGATAAGATGAAGGTATAATTCAAGTACTATTTGTGATTTTTTACTCTTTTGTTAATAAAAAAAGAAGAAGAATAACAATAGCTCGAAAGGTTGGAACCTAAAAAAGAGAACAACATCAGCTCAAAAAGAGCAAGAACCCAGCACCCTACTACAAAAAGGAAGAAAAAACATAACTCTCTAAAGAAGAAACACAATCTCAAAAAAGGGGCAGGACCAAACTACCTAGGCAGTCTCTATTCAAGGAATAAATTCAAGTATTGTTATTATATATCTAAAGAACTCGACCCCAACTCAGTTATCTCAACCGAAGCCGATTATTGAACCTCCAAAAGAAGAATTTGGTGTTGTAGTCTTATCTTCTCAATAGTAGAAATTGATATGCTCAAAGCAAGCATATAATTTAACCCTGAAAATGTCATTGTTAGTATCGGTAAATAGGGATCGTTCTAATCCGGGGATTGAGGGTACACCTGTCATTGTAGGACAAATAAAGAATTAAAATAAGTAACAATTAAATTGTTTACAAAAATAAAATGAATTATTAACATATTTACGAATTAAGGGGGTTTTTATTTATTTATTTAGGTTTTTAAAATTAAACAAAGTAAAGAAAACAAAGAAAACGCAAAAACATAAGTACAAGAATGAAATGAAAGAAACAAAGATCAAAACCAAAGTCATAATCAAATTCGATCCAACCCTAATATTGTTCATCTAAGTCATGAGAAAGAATTGATCATGTGAAACATTTGAAGCAAACATTTTCCCATTTTTTACTTTCCATCACTAATTAACCTAAGTGAAAGCACAAAGATTAATCCTATCAAACATGCAATCAAATTCTAGAAAGCTAGATCATCAACACATGTTTAACGCATGAAGAACACAAGAAAGGATATCAACTCAAGTGTACAACTTAGTATGAAAAAGTTCATCTAATTGCAATCATTTTCAATTAAATTCGGTTTTTGTCCAAAACCTTTACTACCTTTGATTCAAGTTCACAAAACGATTAGGTGAATCATGTTCTTAAATCTAGCAACAATTATATATTAATCCTATATGTTTCGAACGACATAAAATTAACACATAAAGGATTTCAATCAAACAAATTTAATTGAACAATCTCACAAAAGCAACTTTGGAATCACAATATAGGAATCAAAAATCTCATTCAATCATAAAAATTTCAGAATTAAACTTTGTTCAAACATCAATGTCAACTAGAAACAAATCCAACGGAAATCAAACAAGGTTACAAAGAGAGAGGTCGAATTACACCGTGGATGGAAGATGGAGATGGATGCTTGACGTTTTGATCCTTGAAGCTTGTAAGCAAGTCTTCAATGGTGGTTGATGGATGAATTGCTCACGGCTCCTTCTTCTCTTCTTTGGCCTTGCTTGAAATCCGTGGGGTGCACTAGAGGATGGAGAGAGGGAGAGAGAACTTCACGTCTTCTATATGATTTTTTTCTGAATTATCGGAGTGTCAAGTCCCCCTTGGCGTCAAGAATAGAGGAGATTATATAGGGAACGGCAAACTTGGTCACCAAGCCGTTTATTCTTCCTTTATTTCCACGGAATTAACTTAATAATTCCACATAGCTTCCACCAATGATAGCTTGCCAAGTAAGCCCTATGATGTGGTCCAACCAATCAAAACTCTCTAAATAACTCCCTAATATTTAGTTGCCGAAATATACAAGATATTTTTTGATTTTATACTTCAATTTCGGCCAAAACTCTTTAGAGAAAGTAGGGAATGTATCTAGACGCCTTTTGAGCTTTTTCTTGTTGTTCACACTTCTTCTTTCCTTAAAACTCTCCCTATTTCTTCTCTTGGCGTCATCTCCTTCATTTTCTTGATTTTCACGTTGCTTCCCCTTTATCTCTCTCCCTTTTCACGGCAACCAACACAATTAACTCCTCCAAGAATATTTCCTTCCTTAAAAATCTCCCTTGAATTACTCCAACTGAAATCTTCAATCAATCACCTTAATTTTCACGTTGGTTCCTTGTTTTCCTCTAGGTATTTCACGGCAAACAAAATTAAATCCCCAAGAAAATATATTTTCCCTTAAAAACTCTCCCTTGAATCTCTCCCTTGAATTCCTCTTGGCGTTATCTCTTGAATTCCTCTTGGCGTTATCTCTTGATTTCCTTCTTGATTTTCACGCCAACTCCTTCTTTCTCTCTTTGCTTTGGACGGCAAAACACATAAGGCATCCCAAAAATATCTCTCGACGTCACAAAACCCTAATTCATTTGGGCTTTTATCCATCTTTGCCGAAAATCCAATTTCCATGAAGGTTCTTGGGCCTTCTTGCGTCACCTTCAAGCCTTATAGTCTCCTAGTGCCATCAGGAATCTTCTTTTAACGTCACATCTCTTAATCTTCCACTCATGTTTCCTTTTTGGCTCCGGAGTCTTGCTTTGGCAGAGTTTCCTTTTCTGAGCGGGTTTCCTGGTTGGAGCAGGAAAATTTTATTTCTTCATTCCAGCTCATTTATGCAGGCCTTGAGCTCCCTCCAACGTTGGCTAGCTCTTCTTTCCATTTCCGAGCTCATTTCAGCTCATTTATTCCAAGGACCTGAAAATAGAAACTTTCTAAAATAAGACATGGAAACTTTCCTAAACTAAAATGGAAACTTTCTAAAAATGAGAAATAGAAACTGCAAAATGGAAACTTTCTACAAATAGACACTTTCCTAAACTAAAAGAATTCAATTAAGGAAATAACGAAGTAAATATGAGGAAATAACACTTAAAACGTAGCATTAAAATGCTCCTATCAGAAATCACCTTGACAGGAGCATCTATAATGCCATCAATATCGAGGGAAAGAGGGGTGCTCATTCCAAACAATGAAAAATTTCGGGAACTTCAAAGCGCGCTTATGGGGCCTCCTCTTGTTAGCTAGCTTCATTTGATCGATCGCTTCCTTTCGAAATACATAAGTTGGGAATGATGCCTTACAGTGAAGATTACGAAGTAAAAGAAAAGGGCAGGTCCTAATGATTGGATGGAGCCATATGACGTGAGAGTGTATACTCGAAGTGATACCCTAAAAAAAGTTCAAGAAGCTATCAAGGTGGTAAATGAAATGATATGAATTAAATTAATAAGTTTTTTTGATTAATTCAAAGCAGCATCCTATGTTCATGGTGCCAGCTATGTAAAATGTACAAATAATGAAAGCACCAAGCATCTCTTCGTTACATCACTACTAGAATATCTTTAATAGACATCACATAATAAAAATCAGTTGGATATGACCACAATGTAAAAAGCATTTTAATACATCGCTTCTCAAAATTGTGATTTCTATATCTATTTGGGACATCAGTTGTTAAAATAACTGGTTTGAAAGGTTTATTTCAAAATTGCGAGTTTATCCACTTCTCTATTTTAGGGAATTCCTCCACCAGATTTTCATTAATTTCTGAAGCACTGCATCCTCAGATTCGGGTCTCTGCTACAGATTGAGGCCATATGGAGACTTGGAATCGAAGCTGTTGATAGAGAGTGACTTGGTCACAAATTTGAGGTTATTTATGGTCTTCTTGCCGGGCTGCCATTCATTTGGGATGGGAGGGATCACGTGAGGTTTGCCTAAGGGCTCCTCTGCGGCGGTGAATTCGTGAATGTATTGTTTCGATGCGTCGTCGTTTAGGTTGGCGTTGGTGCTATAGTTGTCGTTGTCGAAGGAGATTGAGGGTTTGATAGGGTTTAGCTTTGAAGAAGAGTTTGAAGGTAGAGAGAGATTCTCATGGTGCTTTGTTGTGTGTGACTTCTACAGCTTCGAGTTTCTTTATGTTAAGAGTTATGTTTCAATATGAGCTTTGCTTGTTTTCTTTGTTCCAATATGAGTTGGATCGGAGAGTCAAGACTTGGAGGTAAGAGAGGGAGGAAATTGAGGATGGGATTGGGTTGAAAAAGGAGTTTTTGGAGATGTCAAGAATGGAGAGATGGGTGAGATGAAGCTAAATTAAGCTGTATCCTCTTATTTGTTCCCAAAAGCTAAAGCTGCTTCCCATGTTATTTAAGATCTTCGAGACAGATCCAATGAGCTAATTTGAGTGTAAATCAACCAAAGCAATGGTGTTTGGCACTTTGATTTCTGAAAGGTCAAACTTGAGTTGGTTGTTTGAGAGCTTGAGGCTCTTTTTAGCTTTGAAATCCAATCAGTAAATTGATTATGGGGCAAGTGTATGGAGTTCAGAGACTCAGGACTTGGGAGGGTTCCTCTCAATTGACTACCCTAAACTTGAACATCTCTAATCTGATTTAATTCGGACATGGATGGTGAAGAATTGAGAAAATTGAAGAAAAAGATTGATTTTTTATTTATTTATTTTTATCATTTAGGTTTGGCAATGGGTACTTTAGGAATTTTGCAATTCTGTCTTCTGCCACATCATCACTTGACAGAAGATTTGGATGGAGCTTCGAGAATTGTACACGGCTGATTAAAATTGAGAGCGCAAGGGTAATCTTGATGAAATTAGAAGAATATGGACTAACATGAAGAAGTTGGAGTAAGTAAACTGAAATTTATCTCTAGTTAAAAGTAGTTTTGAGGAAAATTTTTGAACAAAATAAGAAAATGGGCTGGACCTCCCTTCAACAATTTCTTCTTCTAACCCTCTTTTTCCTTGTATTTCTTTTGGGTTTTGTTGTTGACTTTCATGAAATGAATGTTTATGCATGTTTTCTTTCTAATTCATCTTTGAAACCAAGAAGGCTCATAGGTATTGATGGCGTAGAGGCCAAAATCACCCCACATATAAATTTGGAATCACAATAATTGTGGGGGTGGTCAATTATCCTAGACCCATAATTAGGACAATTAACTCGGTCATTAATACGGTGGTAAGTACGGTAATAACTGTGCGCAATGATTACAATTATAAGTGCGCATTTATTAATTGTCATAAGTGCGCAGTGATTTATTGTCATAAGTGCGCAGTAATTGCCATTATAAGTGCATGAGTAAATGCAGTCATAAAAGCAGTGGTAATGACGACTTGTCGCCTAAGTATGTTATTGCCTATATAAAGAAGGCTCGACATCCAAGTAATGCATTTCAATCAGATTTGTTTTATTACACTCGACTAAGATAAATACTAACTTAGGCATCAGAGAGTTTTCTGTAGGTCACCCCCTCCTCTTTGAGCTGACGGTCAAACTTCAAGTCAACACCCAAATCAAGCTTCTCAATCATTCCTGGTTAGATCCCGCTTCAGTCCGCATTCATTAGTGAGTCAAAATCCTCTTCGAAATTTTTTGTCACCAACAAGAGGTATCGTCTGTGGGAACCATGCACTTTTCCCTAAAATGTAATGGCGGAAGCTGCACCTTAGGAAATACTGGGAGTGACGGAATACAAGCCCCAAAGAGACAAGAGTCCGAGTAACGTAGACCAATATTATTTCCTTTCGTAATCATTTTTCTGAATTTCACTTTCTTTTGTATTTGAAATTTCTTTGTGACCGGTGTTACCGAAATGTATGCATAAGGCCGGCTGGTGGCAAAAGTAAATACCCAAGGCCGGTGGCCAAAAAGAATAATAAAACGTTATTTATCAGATTTAAAGGGAAATCGGGGCAATTCCATGTTTTATGTTGAAAATGACTCTTCACCTCAAGGAAAGAATTGAGGTGGCCAGGGCCCGAGGAAAGATTTGGGGCGGCCAAGATGGTCAAGGCCTGAAGAAAGGATCAGGGCGATCAGAGCTCGAGGAAATATTTGAGGCAAGATTCAATACAACCAAGGATCTGGAAATTTCCTCTTAGGATGACTGTCCAAAGAGAACGGGGTGGTCAATTATTCTAGACTCATAATTATAACAATTAACGTGGTCATTAATATGTGGTAAATGTTGGTCATGAAAACAACAATGATTGCGGTGATAAGTACAGTAATAATTGTGCGCAATAATTACAATTATAATTGCACAATGATTAACTATCATAAGTGCGCAGTAATTAACCGTTATAAGTGCAGCAATGATTGCCATCATAAGTACATGAGTAAATACAGCCATAAAAGCAGTGGTAATGACCACTTGTCGGCCAAGTATGTTATCACCTAAGGAGGCTCGACATCCAGGTAATGCATCTCATTTAGACTTGTTTTACTACACTTGACTAAGATAAATACTGACTTAGGCATTAGAGGGTTTTCTGAAGCATGCACCCCTCTTTGAACCGACTGTCAAACTTCAAGTCAACGACCAAAGAAAGCTTCTCGATCATTCTTGGTCAAAATCCCCTTCGAAATTTTTCATCACCAACGGTAACTTGAAAAAGAAAAAAAAAATTGGGTTGAGATGCGATTATGTTTCTTAGGAATGAAGACCACCATTTGTACATGTTTATATAACTATCTGGTTTTGGATGGAATAGATGAGATTCTGATTGGTTGAAAGATGGAGAAAACTAATTTTTCTTGTAATTATGTGGTATATAAATCGATTGATTAGAATGAATCAATCATGAATCATCATTATTTTAAATGTCTTCTTCGCCTTCTTCTGCCATTTGTCTTTTAGTTTTGTCAACTATCCTCACATTTCCAATCTTCGTATTCGTCTTCTTCTTCTTCTTACGATGGTGGTCGAGGCAGAAAGGAAATAGTGGTGGGCCGGGGGTTGTGCATATGGTAGTTTTAGAGGTGAGGGACTGTTGAGTTTTGTTTTGTTTGTTTGTTTTTTTTTGTTTCAAGCTTTTGTAAAGGGCTATAATAGGGTTTAAAATTATACAAAAAGATCAGGATGTTCAAATGTCAAATTGAGGAGTATAAATAGAATCACTCTGAAAAAAATTTAGATAATGCTGCTGGGTTGCTCTAAAAAGAAATGTAACACACATCCTGTTCTCTCATTTGAAGTTAATACACATAAAGAGCTAAAACATGTATATAAGGTCTACACTAGAAAGGCTTGCATACTAAAAAAAGTCAACTAAAATAGAGAATACCTTCGCATAATGATGAACTACGAAAGAAATATTACTTCAAATTCTCAAAACCTGAAATATGAATATAAGGAACATAAATTTGAAAATGAGTCTCTAAACAATTAACTTTGCTATTGTCACAAAGATTAATTCCTCAGTCATCTCCTAATTAACAAACATTCGTTCTTATATAAATGTCACAAACACATAAGAGACTAGTTTGGTTCAAGATAACATCCGCAAATACAACCCAACTAGTTAATCCAAGCCAGCGCAATTGAGAGCAGTTTTTATTTTTTGAACAGTCAAACTAATAAGAGTATTGACAGTTGCCACGGACTCAACGTTCAGCACTTGTGAAGGTGAAGGGAAGGGAACCAATATCTGGAAAGCCACTGTCAGGAGTGAACCACCTGATCTGGCAGGGTTTGTGCTGCTCGAAGTCCCAGTATCAGGACGACCATCATCTGAGATTACGAACCCCGAGGGCAGTATGGGAATGTCAGAAGAGTCAACATCACCCCCGACTGCTATATTGATAGTAGCTACCTCGACAGGAGCATAGATAACCATAGACCCCAAAGTGTCTATATAACTTTCTTGCAAAAGAAGCATATTACCCTCTGTCGGTACAAAAGGCTGCTCCATGGAAACCATTTACAAGAATTAAACTATATCGTGTATCTATATAATTAACTTATTTGACATTAAAACTTACAACTTAAAATAATATAAATTCAGCGATGTATAAGAACAACATTTAAAGGGCTGATTGATGCATTTAAATTATATAATTAAATTGACTGTTTCGAGAATTGAAATATTTTTTCTCTATTTCCAAGTTTCCATGTCCATGCATCAAATATAATAATATATAACAGGTGCAATTCAATTTCGAGTTAGTCTTCTCATATTTCATGATTAAACAAATCTATGAAATAAAAGGAAAAAAAAAATTACCTGAATAATAGAAATACAGTTTCCTGGATGAGCTCCAGTTGGAATGTGTGCAATCACATTCATTGGATTTCCGTTAGAGAGGACATCCCACTGAGTGAATTTCAAAAGAGAGAGAACAGGTTTTGTTAGGTCATGTTGCAATCTCTAGTAAATGATTCATATACGTGTGTGTGTGAGAGAGAGAGAACCAAATCAGCTTATTAGTTAAAAACCTGCACTCTTGTTTTTTCATTTGTGAAGAAGTTAAAGACGTCTTGGGAATGTAGAGGAAGCCATAGAGAAGTAGCAGCAGCGACGACCATGCCACTGGGCTCGCCTGGTTCTATGCTTTTACGAACATTGACTCGAACCCCGCTATTATTCACTTCTGATAGTTGAGGGAAGTCAAGCTTTCCTGACATGCTCAACATTCCACAAAAGTTCTTAACCATCCTGTGGGAAAGCTTCATTATGCTACTTCTGCCTTCGGGCATAGCAAACACTAAACAATGGACATGCAATATCATCATGAAAATTCAAAACTATTATAAAATTATAAGGAAAGAAGACAAGACATGCTTACATAACAATATTTGGTTTTTCCTATTGGTATTACTTTCTAGTTAATTATCTAAATAATTAGAGCTGATTAATGGCAACTTACTTGCTCCAAATTCACTACTAGATGAAACGTCATCGAATGAGCAACCAAATCTTTCACACATCCTCTGGAGAGTAACAATCCATCTTTGTGCTCCATATGCGACAATACCACACACAAGATCTCTATAGAGCCGATGAGTTTGTGTCTTATCATCGACTTCCACGTGTTCAACCCAAGTTACCTAGATTACAATAAAAACTCCATGTTACATAATTATCACTTTAACAGCCAATTATAATGACACAAATTCTTCAAACTAAAATATAATAAAGATCGTTGAATGATTTAATTCTAATGTCCAAGATATGTGCAAGCTTCTAGAAATTTCTTTTCTTAATTTTGTCATATATATTACATATCATGATCTAAAGCCATGTTACTGGCAAGATGCTTCCCGTAGACAATTATTAACAATAAAATTTCTACTTATCTACAAAATAAAACAAAAAAATCTCAATGAAAATTGAATTCATGAATAAAACTTAAGCATAGACTAAAACTACTTTGTAATATTCAAAAGTCGCATTTTAATATTTAAACTACTAAAACACTCCTCCATTAGATCTAAAAGTGTAAGGATTACAAAGAATTATTTTGTTTTTTCTAGTTAAAGCCAAACATGTTCTTAATGGTACTACATATAGAGGTGTAGCTAAAAGGTTATAGAGGTGAGACCATATAGCTATACTAACCTTAGAGCATCCATTTGGCATGTCTTGAATCATGCATCCTGAAGGAAGCCTCCATGATCGTTGAGTAGTACTTTCTTTAAAGCAATCATAAGAGACATCAACAATCACCCATGTGCCAACTTCGATTTGCTGACAAAAGCGGAGAAAGTAGAAATCTCGTGGAAGCACCAGTGGTGAAAGAATGTGCATTTGCCCATACATCTGCGTCACAGATTTTTGTCCAATTGAATAATCTCAACAAAGAGTAGGAAGATGGTTTAACTAGCTTAACAAAATGATGGCTTGTTTTTTTTTAAATGTACCAGTTGTAAGCAACCACTCTGGGTCCCAAACATTCCTGCTTGGAGTACTTCAATTGTTTTAGCTTTCGTCACAATTGTTGGAAAGAGGCCTACCCACTTATTCTGCAAAATTGAACAATTATGCATCAATTGGTTGGATCTTTCCAACACTACAGAGATCAAGATATCATTTGCTAAATATACAGGAAAAGTAAGAGTTAGCAATACTAACTGCATCTAAAAATGTGTCAACCAATTGTAGTGCACTAATGCTCGCAATTCCTGAATCTTTTGAGGACTCTATACGAGCACTGGAGGTTTTTAAGCGATAAGCCCTTGGAAACATCTTATCGTAGTTTTCATGGTTAAGGACATATCTCCCGTCACTGTTGGACTTGATCCACATAGGCTCATTGATCCGCAAAATTCTAATTAACTCTTCCATGGCACTTGCCGCTGTCTCTATCATGACTGTCTTTTCAGTCTCAGGGATTGCATTTACCTGGTAATAAGCTAGCGCAGCATTGTTACTAATTGTAGGATTAATAAATTCATGACTAAGGTCAGAACTTCTCATTGCTTGGTTTATTAACAATCCTGGTGATACATCCAGCGAGGATCTAGCGGCATATGTCAACGAATCTATTTGAGATAGCGGTTTCCCAATAAACTTGGAAAGAAGGGTGGCTACTTTGTCATGCTGCAGAAAAGGATAAAAAAAAAAACAATTATTCTTGACTAAAGATCATTTAAGTGAATCTACCTAAAAACAGAATGAACAAATGAACAATTAATGTGTCATTATAAATATGATGAAAATAATAGAGTATGTAAAGAAATTATTTATTTCAAAATTTGCCTCTTCTTTCAATTGGGCATTCTCCAAGTGAAGTTTCTGCAAACTCTTTTGCCGGTCTTGCTCTCCAAAAGGAGGACCTCCACAAGCAGGACAAATGACATTCTTCAAAGCCTCTTTAATTGCATAGTTCTCACACTGGATCCTACTATTTTCCGCTCGAAGAGTGGAGTTGTCTGCTCTCTCAGTTTGAGTCTGAAAAGTGTATTGGAAATGTATCATTACAGATGCAATAACAAAAAACAAAATTGTTAAGCACACTAAAAAAATGAAAAAAAAGATAGAAAACCTTTGTTTGAGTCCTCTTGTTTTGGAACCAAAACTTGATCTGTTGTGGCTCTAACCGTAACTCCTTGCTCAACTGACGACGTTGGTTGTCGTCCGGGTGGGGGCATTTCTTGAAAAATCTTCATAAACAAGAACCCGATGATCATTAGGGGTAGTTCTCAATTAAAATCATTAGCAGCCCAGAACACACACACATACAGAGGCAGAAGACTGATATCTAAAATAATAAAAGCAATAAAACCTCATCACTTGAAGAAAAGCTTATGCAAGCAAAAAAACAAGTATATATCCTACTAATAGGACAAACCAAATATGCAACGACACCCAAAACCACCCTAAAAACTAATTATTACTTCTTTCTCTTTGTTTTAATTCACCTCTTTATTGGAGCAAGAGAAGACAAACCTTAAGATATATGTACATCATAAAATAAGATCAACCTTGAAAAACCTTCAGATACATATACATCATCCTATAGAAATTAATTCAAGATGTATATTTAAGTTGATATAAAGAATCATCATCGCCACAAGCAGATATAGACAATAAACACATCTCAAGAAAATGCTCTAATTAGTTACTCTTTGGAATATATTATGGTGAGCAATTACATATGCATTCATTGTTCATTATCACATGATTGGGCTGAGAATTCAAAATGGAAAGAGGTTGGTCGATCTTACGCTTCGAGATGTTGTATCTGCTGAGAGGTGTGGCGGTGATAAGTCTTCCCTCTCTTGCGAGAATTCGATGCTTCCTGTTCATCACCCGAGGCTCCACCATTTTCATTTTCATTTCCCATTGGAAGGTCCATACGTTTTTTTCTTCTCCCACTAAGAAAAACACAAACAATTTAAGGCTCAGAATTTGTCTAAATCTATGAACATCTTAGGCTATCTACCATAAATACATATACATGGTGAAAATCAATGACAAATTAATTCACGGTAGAAATTCCTTAATAATGCAGATAAGATAACATATATGGCTTTGGCTGGTTAATAGCAAAAAAAGTATCAAATTGACAGAAAACTAACCAAATTAAGAGAGACAGAGAATCTGGGTTGTCTTAGATTTCTCCTTTAAATACTTGCGTTTTATGGAGATTTTTTTTTATTTCTTTTGGTATTATGAATAAACCTTAAGACTGAAATTGTAACAGCTGCTAAAGGCTCTGAAAGGGTTGGTGAGAATCTAGCGAATGATATAAGCTAGCTAGCTATATCATATATATATGTGTGTGTGTGTGTGAAATGAGTTCCTGAGACATAAATTTTGTAGTGTAGAGATTTCAAAAAGCACTGCCAAATGGCAAAGCCACTTAAAGTCTTGATACAGATAACCACTTTAATATTCCATGCTTTCAAATTCATGAATAAAGCTCCATTCTCACATTTTCTCCTTTCACATATAAATTATTTCTATTAAATGAATTTCTTTTCTATTTTATATTTTCTTTTATAAAGAGGTAAACTAGAAAGTGGATTCATACTCTAGCCTAAGTGAAGTTATTACAATTACCACAATTTACTAGTACCATTATGAAAGTGGTCACTAGATGTGATTTTAACCTTTGGTAGTAGAATATCCCAATATTATTGATGATTTTGCTACAAATTCTCTCTTCTAAAGATGCAACTCCTTATGAACAGTAACCATCCTTATGAATAGTGTAGTGACGACTTTGCCCTTATGTGTTTGAAAGAATTGCGCAGCCCACCTGTACGATTTATATGGCGCCGTGTTTTCGTCTTCCGCGTGTCTTCTTCTCTTTTCTCCACCGAATGATCGCTAGGGGGAGAGAGGTTAATGCGTGTGATTTTGCCAGAGCTCAGCTCTGTTTTGTCCAAAAGACTAAAATTCATCACTGAGAGAAACAGAGAAGAAAGAAGAACAAGAATACAGCTGCAGTCAACAACAATGGCTGCACGGATGAGTATGGTAGAATTTCTCGGTACGGTCATTCGGGAAGTCCCTCCGAGGAAGGTTGGTAATTCAGTTTCATTTGTTTCCTATAATTGGAAGAGCTGAAGTCATTTGATTGGTAATATATGAAATTGATAGGTGAAGAAGGCAGATAACTCAGAGAAAAGAAAGAGGGGGACAAGAAGCAGTCAGAGTTTCGTTTTGATTGTGTAGAACAATCGGTATTTTTTTTTCCAGAATTGCAACTCGATCTGTTTGTGGGTATTTGTAATTTTCTTTTTTCCTCTGAGTTTTTGGGTTTGCTGTGTTTGCATGGTTTTTGGGATGATTGATTGTATGATCTTAATGTATGAGCATTGGAAGAGATGATACCAAGGCTTTTTCTGTGTTGGCGTGAGTCATGCCATGTAATTAGGATTGTGAATATTGTGTATTATTAGGATTATTCTGTTGTAATTAGTTTCCTAATAGGTCTTGTAATTAGTTTCCTAATAGGTCTTGATGTATCTTGTATATATACTCCGTTCTTGGAGAAGGTAAATTACATTAGAAAATTCTCAATCTCTTATTCCTTTGTTCTGTTTGACTTGGTATCAGAGCCGAGATCCATTCGGACTCGGTTTGTTCTTTCCGCTGCGAATATAGGGTTCTTTTGATTCGGTCCTTTTTTATTTGGTTGAATTGGTTCTTTTGGTCGGTTGATTCTCTTGCCTTGGTTCTTTTTGTCGAATTGGTTCTTTTGCTTCTGCAAGTCGTGAATTGGTTCTTTTGCTTCTACAAGTTGATTTCATCCTTTGTCCATCAGTTCATCCTTTTTGTTCTTGTGTCCGTCCATATCCATCCTGGTTCTTTGGTATTCTTTTTGTTACAATTTGTAGGGTCTGAAAAAAAAAAAAAAAGATGGTGGATTTGACTCTTACCGACGGGAATACTGGAGGATCTCAGAATGGAGAGGTGAATTCTGTGGCCCGTGAGGTTGTAATTGTTCAGAATGTGACAGATAATTCAAGTTTTGGTGTAAAGCTTGATGACACCAATTATCAGTTATGGCAGAGGCTTATGAAGATCCATATTCAGGGGATTGGAAAGTGGAGTTATGTTACCGGTAGTGCAGCAAGACCTGCTGCAGGACCAAAAGCCTATGAATGGGATACAGCAAATACTAATGTGATGGGAATTCTTCTCAAGGCTATGACTCCGGAGGTAATGAGATTATTTGCTAACTATGATTCTCCCAAAGCCATTTGGGATTCTGTTGCTGCTACATATTATGATGGGAGTGACTTTGCTCGTGTTCATGAATTGAATGTTAAAGCTTTCAAAATAACTCAGAGTGGACAGCCTGTTGCAACCTTTTATGCGAATTTGAAGACAATTTGGCAGGAGCTTGATCAGAGAAACCCTAATCCTATGACTTGTGAAGTTGATATTAATTCCTATCGGACTGAGCAGGACAAGATGCGTGTCCATATTTTTCTTGCTGGCCTGGACCCTCACTTTGAAGGGGCAAAGAATGAGTTATTGCGTCTTGCAACTCCACCTACATTGGAACAAGCTTTTGCCTATATCCGAAGAGATGAAGGTAATAAGGCTGCCGCTCAGAACCTTCATACTGAAATTTCTGGTTTAGCAATCCATGCTACACCTCCACCTCAACCTCAGATTGGGAATTCTACCCTAGTTCCATCTCAGAGTCAGTATCAGCCACGACATCAGGGATATCAGCAGAATCAGAATTATAATCAAATGGCTTGCAACTATTGCAAGGAAGTTGGCCATTTCAAGAATCAATGTTTTAAGCTGCGAAGGTTTAATTACAACAACTCTGGTTGGAGAGGAGGCAATAATACTGGAGGACGTGGTAGTGGTCAAAGAGGCAAAGCGGCAGTCCAATTGGTGCCAGAACTTGACTTCTACGGCATTGCAGGGCAAGATCCCTCATAGGGTAATGTTTCCTTGACTAATTAAGGGAACTCGAGGTAAAATTGGTGTTGCTTTACATGTTTCTGACTTTACTGGTAGTGATACATGGATAATTCATTCTGGTGCGTCTGACCATATGACCTATGATAAGTCCTTATTTATGTCTATGTCATCCCCTTCTATATCCCATGTTTCTAATGCCAATGGTGCGTCTTTTCCAGTCTTACGTATTGGGTCTGTTCAGGTTACACCATCCATTGTATTGCATGATGTGCTTTATGTACCCTCATTGTCTCATCATCTTTTGTCTGTATCCCAGTTGGGGTCACAAAATAAATGCTCTGTAACATTTTATCCAATGTATGTTATTTTTCAGAATCTGTGCACCAGGGTGATCATGGGCAAGGGAGACCTGAGGGGGAGACTGTTTCACTTAGATTGCATGTACGCAGAGCCAACACAAGCACCGGAACAGCCTTTAGCCCTGACATTGAATTCTGATAGATTAAGTGAGCTATGGTTGTGGCATAGGCGTTTGGGTCATCCATCTTTTGGAGTTATGAAGAAATCCATGCCTTCATTGTTTCTAGGAGTTAGTGAGTCTAACCTGGATTGTGAAACTTGTGCTTTGGCTAAGAGTCATAGGTCTAGTTATCCTTCGAGTTTTCATTCTAGTACTATGCCTTTTGAGTTAATTCATTCAGATGTATGGGGTCCTTCTAAACATTCTACCCTTTCTGGAATGCTATATTTTGTGTTATTCATTGATGACTTTACTCGATTATCCTGGGTGGTTTTACTTAAGTCCAAAGATTCTGTTTTCTCTGCTTTTACAGCATTCCATAAGCTTGTTCGTACTCAATATGATGCTCATGTTAAGGTCTTTCGTTCCGATAATGGGGATGAGTTTGTCAATCATTCGTTTCATGAATATTTCCAACACCATGGCATCATACATCAAACTTCATGCCCACAGACACCTGAGCAAAATGGGGTGTCTGAACGGAAAAATCTTCATCTTCTGGACATGGCTCGGTCTATTCTACTTAGTGCTAACATGCCCAAGTATCTTTGGGGAGAGGCCGTATTGTGTGCTTCTCATCTAATCAATCGTCTTCCGTCTGTCCCTCTTCAAGGTCGTGTCCCACTTGAGGTCCTGTCTAACTATGTTTCTATTCCATCTTCTAATACTCTTCCTGTTACACCCCACATCTGATATACCTTTTTACTGAGTTACATGAAATCCTTTATGGTTACCGTTCGCAGTTATAATTTTAACGTTTAGGGGGTGGTTAAAAATTGACTTTTTATGAGTTATTAATTTGAGAAAATTTCCTTCATGAAAGTTGTAGAGGACGTTAAACCGAGCGCGTGCATACGTGGTACGTAAAAATCGGAGTTCGTATGTGGAAGTTATAGCTTAAAATGTGAAGTTACTGTTCATGGTAACAAAAATATAAATATGGAAAGTTACCACTGTAGGTTTCCATTTTCGGAAACCCGGTAACTCTCCCTCTCTCTTCTCCCCCGACCCCTTCCCCTTTCGGCCCGAACTGGTTTACCTCCGATTTCTCCCTCCTCCGGCCGACCCACGACGGAATCCGGCTACCCCCAGGCTCGTCTCCTCCCCCTTGACACATTGGCGGTGGTGTTTTGTGAAGATTTGGCCGGAGAAGCTTGATTTCGCGCCGGGAAGGTAATGGTTTCACTTTGCGATTTTTGCCGATTTCCGGCGATTTCGGCCTTCTCCGGTCACCAGACCGGCGTCGAAGGTCGGGTTTTTGCTGGAGATGATTTCCCCTAAGGTCATGCTTCTCAATTTGCAGTGTGGAGGTCGAATCGATCGAACCCGATCCTAGGGTTCTTGAATTTTTCTGGAAAATTTTCACCGGCTTAATTGGAGCTCTTCCGGGTAAAATTGGCACTTGTTATAGTTGAGAAAGAGATTAGGCATGTTGAGTAGGAGGTGCTGCCAAAATTTGGTGGCCATTGGTGGTGGTTGGCCGGTGGCGCGTGGGCCCCACGCGCGGCCACTGTGGGTGGCGCGTGGAGCTGCAATTTATTTTCTATTTTGGCTCCATAAATCCCGTAACGATTGTAGAAGTTTATACATGAAGTTTGGTGGAAATCGGAGGAATTACGAGTTGAGTTTAATTGATTAATTAACGATTTTCGTGAATTCGATCGCCGGAATTCTGTCGAATTCACTCTAGAATTTATTTATCGATGAATGAATATTAATGGAATATTGTGGATGGATTTATTGTGAATTAAGGAGTTGGATTTTGAAGGGGGGGGGGGGGGGCGTTATGAATTTCAATTTCTAATTATCGTAAAGTTAATTGTCGTCCTATAAATGTATTTTTACGAGTGCTATTCGTACAGGACGAGAGGAGTCTTCGTACGAGGAAAATACCGAGCGACGTCAGGATTGAGCATATATTGTGAGTGGACCTTTGTTTTTAAGTAAATGATGCATGCATTTATTCTTTGATTATGCTCTAATTATTTATCATTTTACATTTCGAGCATGTGATTTGATTTCGGAGATGGATTTCGTTTTATCTCATATAATTGCTTTCGATAATGATTCGTTTCCGAAGTTGCTTATGATTTATAATTTTATTTGATGAATTATTTATTTCCGAGGTGATTTCCGGAATTTTACTTTTAGTTATATTCCTATTCATGGATTTGAGATTTTTGGAAAGGTTTCGAAATGGGATTTCGATGGAATTATTTTCTTGTTTATTTATTTGATCCTTGGTTTTGGCATTGGGAATGCCTTAGCAATAATGTCGGTTTGAGAACTTTGACTATTTGAAGATTTTATGGCGTGCGGGGTCACGTCATTGGACTATGCTTATTTTCTTTTATTTACTTTTGAATTTGGAGATACTTTTGGCGTGTGGGACACGTCGTTGGAAATTCTTTTACGAGAGATGGGGGAAGCCTTATGTATTTTGGATTTACTGGATTTTCGGTTATGTTTCCCTGTGCCATACTGAGGGGTGATTTTATCATGCTAGCATTGATTTTCCGCCTTTGTGGCGCGGTGATGGGATCACCGTAGCCCTTCCGCCTTTGTGGCGCAGGTTACTGTCTCTGTGACAGTAATTCTGTAGCCCGGTATCCTATCGCTACACTTAGTGGCGTAAGGGTATATTACGGGAGTTATGGGAGTATTTTAGCCTGGGAGGCTATCACCCGAGCCTGGGAGGCTCACTGGTATGGCTATTGCCTTCCCCTACTCACTTTACTACTTAAGCTAGCGGGGCTAGCTCGATTTTCGTTTAACCAGCGGGGCTGGTCTTATTTTCCTTGAGTATCAGAGTTCCAACTTTTTCTTTTAAATCGTATGTGACTAGCGGGGCTAGTCGGTTTTCATGAGTGGAACTCTTCTTGTTTTATTTTCGTTAATCCTTGCATGCTTCAGGATTTTTTTTGTAAAAAGAAATAAATGTGGGAAAGTATAAAATCCATTTGGTTTAAATTTGTTTATTTTTGTCCACTCACGCTAACGTGTTTTTCAATACTTTTCCCCTGGGCCCTTCGGTTTCAAATGCCCAGTTTTCAGTGTTGCTGCTCGGCGTTCTGAAGTGAGCCATAGTGACCGCATCCGCTTCCGTCATCATATTTTGTAGGTTATTTATTTAGCCTACTGTACTCTATGTTAAACTTATATTCCTAGAATGCTCTGATTACTAAGGGATATGTGACCCAAACTTGTATGAATTATATTTGAGGTCTATGACCTAACTTTGGTGATTGTAGTAACTTGTACCTTTCGGAGATTATGTATGATGTTGTTAGCTTTGAGATGGGATTTGTGGAATTTGGGAGCAGGGTGGCTCCAGGAGTTGTGGTTGGATTATTAGAAGTGAATTTTGTTTTCCGCAGGATTTTGGGTTATCCATTTTTAAGGGAGGTTATGCCGAAATTTTTGGTAAATCTCCTTTAAAGGTGGGTCCCGCAGGGCCACTTCGGATTCCAGGGTGGAATTCGGGGTGGGTCCTGTCACTTCCTGCTCGTGTCTTTGGTTGTATTGCTTATGTTCATCTATATAAGAATCAGAGGTCAAAGTTGGATGCTAGAGCCTTTAAGTGTGTGTTTGTGGGGTATGGTTCTCATCAGAAAGGTTACAAATGTTATCATCCTCAATCCCAGAAGTTTTATGTCACCATGGATGTTACGTTCAGTGAAGATGCATGTTATTTTTTGCCTCCTGTGACTCCTCGTCAGGGGGAGAAGTCTTGTTATTATGAAGATTTGTTTCACTACACCAAAAAATGAAACAGACGACGGGTTTTTTTCGTTGTGTGATTTGGAGGCTCACCGTTGTGTATCGGAGCGTTGTCTGATTAAATTTTGCACAAGGGTGGTGCACCGTTGTATGATATAAAAACACACGACATATTTTTGTTATCAGCGTTGTGTCATCTCTCGACAGATGCCAAGCACAGCTGCCGCGCAGCATGACGTGCATCTTTCATACAACAGAACTTGTTTCCAAGGTGTTGTTGGAAACCCTTGTCAGACAATATTTTTGTCATTTCACCGTCGTCTGATATACCATCACACTTCAGTTGTACACTATGGTTGTTGTGTGAATTGGTCTTGGACAACATAATTCAGTTCTTATCGTTGTGTGATTGTAAAATCAGAAGACATAGTTTTTTTACAACCATTGTGTGATATGTAAAGAGTGCATTGAGTGAATGACCCAATTTTTGTATTCAGACAACGTTGGATTGCCACACTATAAAACAGTTGTACAATCATTTTCATTTGCTATATTTTGTGCATATATAGCTCCATTTTACCTAATGAACATTGATCAATTGGAAAGAAAACACATTCCAAATGCTCAAATGAGTAATCAAACCCATTTCATATATCTCTTAATGTTAAAAGCATTTCCCAAAAGCTTATACAACTACGTAAAACATGCCACATATAGAGTTTGTGCAGGAACTTGGTTTCAATAGCCAACATATTGATACAAACTCTTGTCTTCCCACTATTCCAGGAACTTAGTCTGTGCAGCCATGGTGTCAAGCCTTTAAAGTTGAAGCGAGTGGTTTGCAATTTTTGTCCAAATGTCCAACCAAAGACACCTCAGCCAAAAAAGCCAGTCCATAACCTATATACAAACAAATAAGCTTCAGAAAGTTGAAATTCCTTTCTATCCATCATAACACAACCTTCTGCATGCCATCCAAAAGTGCATATATCCAATTGTTATGCTTATGATTTAAATATTGAAAGTTGCAAGTCAAGTTGTCCAAATAGAAGTCATATACATCTCTGAGCTGTATATTAGTCATTTGCTACACTCTTAATATGATTTGATTGATACATGCTAATATATACCAACCAATGTTACTTACAAACTTCGAATCGATATAGTGATAATTTATGTATGAAACAAAAGTGAAATGCATGAGTACTTTAAAAACAATTAGCCAAAGTCACCACTAGTAATATAAATGTACATACAAGCAAATGCTTTTCTTAAAAAATCATATAGAGCTATCACTGAAACTCCTGACTTTAAAAAATATGAAAAGTAGAATCATAAAATCTGACCTTGTTGAAGAGGATCCCCAAGAAAGCATTTTCAGCATTGAATTATTTCAAGGCTGCTCAAGAATGGGATAGGGACCTAAAAAAGCCAAATAGCATTCTTTTAAGGCTGTGTTGGTTCCCAATCAAATCAATGATCATGTATACTATACAGAACAAAAACAAATTGATCCAGAGAAAGAAACATAGAGGTTACCAGTTCTTAACAACTTTCTGTGTTCCAGAATTGCAAATGACAGCTACATCTAAATAGTTGAACCAAACTAGAGAAAAGCGAGGAGAATGCGACCATCATCTGCAATCCAGAATTTACTTCAATAGTTGAACCAAACATAGAGAAACCAAAAAAGGTGGGAAATAGACCTGCTTGAGTTCCAGAAAAGTCAATCCAATAATTAAAAAAAACCCAGCACAATATACACCCAGATAAAATGAAGAACTACCATTGTATTTCACAAGCAATAATTGCCACTTACCTAAAATAAAAACTGAAAAAAAATTAAGAACCCATTGTCTCAACTTTGCCATAAGCCATTGCACCAACCTGAAAATGCAGTGTTATAATAGAATTTCATTTTTACCATATTATATATAAAGATAACGCCAAGTTAGTACAAACCATACCACAAAAACAAGGTCCATATTGTTTTCAGCAGCAGCAACATATTTTTGAATGCTAACTAATTTCTCTGAACTGTACGAGAGTCCTGAAATGCAAAAATAGATCATGACATTCATAATGGATGTGACATGAATGCTTCCAGAGTACAATATACTCACCTACTTTCCGGGAGTTCATAGGTAAATATTGTGTCACAGGGTTCTTGATCATACGCATAAGTTTCTCAGGCTTACCAACGGCAGATATACTCAGTTTCCGAAGCAGCTGCACTGCAAGGTGAATGGCAGGATTAAACAAACCACTAAAACAGGTTTTCAAGAAAAAGCAAAGAACATGTTAGAAGTCAGTTAAACTAAGGCATCGCCACATGGATGGTGGTCAATGTTGGCTGCTCATTACAGGCATTTACATTCAACATGCTTTTCTTGTTTTACAATTGTGAGCTAAGAACATATTTGCATAGCATCAGAAATAAGATAAAAGATGATGATATTCCTCCTCACATTTTATCAGAACAGAAACAATTTATAAAGCACAATGTAAGACAAGGAAATAAGACGGACTTACACATGAAACCTTGGGATACGAACATATGGTTTAATCTCAATAAGTTTACCATCCTCGGTCTTCATATACACACATCGCAACTTCCCAGCTTTATTAATCGGGCTATCTAAAACCATGAGGGGAGCCTGCAGATCACAAAATGCCATTATAACATAAGAACCAAAGAAACTGTAAGCAATATTATACCTATTGAATTTCAGTAGCTGTTTTATAATCTTCTTGATTCTAATTTGTTCTATCTCTCATAGTCCACCTCAAATTAACCACTGCATAAATTAATCATCATAGTACTGTGGAAATTAACTTTTTGCTCATTCACCAGGAATACAATGCTAGGACCACTGACCTTTGTGAAACTCCATCGGAGGAAGAACATCATATCATGACCATACCCGGATGAGCATAAACTCCACCTGGAGGATACATAGCCCTGGTTTTCCAGTAAGAACACAATAACCCTCCCACAGCTCGGCCTAGAACTGAGTTTCAGTTTGCAAGAAGCTAGAACCCATATTCTAATCTCAACTGCTTTGTCTGTTTATGTCTTTAAACTTCGACAGGCTCAGATTAAAATTGCAACAACGAATAATAATTAGTTCCGAGCAATACCAACTGCCTCCAGACTCTAGAGTAAATCAGAAAAGAAAAACCCAGAAAGTGAGAAAACTCCCCAAAATCTCCCCCCACAAAACCATCGCCCCATACCACCATCTCAATTCTCAACCATCCAGATCGAATCTGAGAGAGGAACAGATCGAATTTTTGAATGAGAGAGAGAGAGAGAGAGAGAGAATGACTTACAAGGAGAACTCAACGTCCATCGTCAAGGAGATTGAGTGACGCCGCCCATCGTGCCGCTGCCATCGACTGTCGGGGAGATTGAGTGTCTGAGAGAGAGAGGTTTTCAGTTTCTAGGTTTTCCTCGAACCAAAACGATTTGAAGAGAGTTTGGATTGATCTTGGGGGCCAGATTTGGTTTCGAGGGGGCCAGATTTGGTTTCGACGAGGAAGAGATGGCAGACGAGAGACAGAGAGGGGGGGGGGGGGGGGGACGGGGTCAGTGTGAAACTTCTCAGTTCTTTAACTTTTGGCCCAAATTTGTGTGGGAAAGAGGGAGCGGGAGGGAGGGAGTCTGAGGAGTTTTGACTTCTGGCCAAAATTTGAGTTTGGCCAAAACAAAAAAGGCTAATGTTGCCCTGTTTTTTTTTTTTTCTTTTTCTTGTCCTCTTAAGGTATTTAGGACACTTCAATAAAAACGTGTCCGTGTAAGGAGTCCTCAGGCCTTCTCCAACCCGTTGGGCTAAAGGGGCAAAGGGCTTTATTTTAGCTTTTTGGTCTCCAACCCAAACAAATGAGGGCTAAAGGGGTAAAATTTAGGGCCAAAAGGCCAAACAAAGGGGCAAATATAGCCTTTAGGATAGCACTTTAGCCCTTAGGGCCAAATGGATCAGAAATGGGAGGCCCACCCGTGTAGTGCTGCGTGACATATGCATGAGTTGCTGACGTCAGCTAGCCGTTGGTTTTAATTTTTTAATTTTTTATTATTTTTTATTTTTTGTAACTGTTGGCTTTAAATTTTTTTTTTTTTTTTTTAACTTTTACACTATAAATACATATGACTTCAACATTCTTTTTCACATCTTCCTTCTACTTCCTCATATATATCTCTCTATTCTAAATCTTTTATTTTCTCCCTATTCTTAATCTCTCATTTATTTTACTTTTATCGAAAATGGCTAGTTCGTCGAAAAGAAGTGTGAATTGGTCACCGTTGGAAGATGAAGCACTCACCGTTGCTTTCGTGACAGTATCCCAAAATTCCGTCAATGGTACAAGTCAATCGAAAGATGGTCTTTGGATCCAAGTCCAACAAAAATTCATGGAGATCCAAAATACTATTTTGGTACAAAGGACGTGGGAGAGTTGCAAATCTCAGTGGCAAAAACACATTTTTCCTCAAATGAACAAATGGCACTCTTGCATCAAACGTGCCGAGAGGACGAACCAAAGTGGAGGCAATCTTGAAGATCAAGTGAGTATTTTTTCAAAGAAAAATTTATTTTAAAATACAATGTGATTTTTTAAATTTTGTATCATATTGTTATGTAGATTATATTTAATTATGCTCATAATTTACAACATACATTTTATAGAAACGCCAAGCGGAAGAGTATTTTCGGGACGACAATAGAGGAAATTTTTTTATTTCAATTACTATAAGTTAATTGACTTTAAAAAATAAGCACACACATATATATATATATATATATATATATATATATATATATATATATATATATATATATATATAACCAATCCAAAATTTTAAAATATATTTTAGAGCTATAATTTAGCCTTGACGGGTTGGAGACGGTTGATGTCAGATCAATGAATAGTACAGAATTTAGGGCTAAAATTTAGCCCCAGGGCCATTTTTAGCCCTTTGGGTTGGAGATGGCCTCATAGCTAATATTGAAATTGCTTTTTGAAGTGAATAAGTTACTTTTTGAAATTACTTCATCATGAATCTCCTTGTCTAGATTCGTCTTCAGGGAATTTCTACCCTCACTTGGATTCCACTCCTTACTCGGATTTCCTTCGAAGGGAATACTCTTTACCCAAATTTGCTTTGAGGAGATTTTTCCTCACCTATATTCGTTTTGAGGAGATCTCTCATTACACAGATTTGCATTTGGAGAATTAATTCTCACACGGCATCACCTTAAAGGTATTTCGCCTCACCTGGATTCTCCTTGAGGGGATTTCTCCTCACACGGATTTCCCTTGAGGAGATCTCTCTTCACACATATTTATATCTAGCCAAGTTAGTACAAACCATACCATCTTCCACCGCCCGTTCTCGCCTTTTCGGGAGCCTCAATAATCAGCTCGTTTTCTGGCAACTTGCCCAAATCTTGCCATCAGAGGATGACCGGCGGCGCTGCTTGTTCTTCATCAAGTTCCTGGCCCATGGCTGTGTGGTGTAAATCCGGGTAATTGTGGAGACGAGAGTTAGGTCAATGAAATTTGGGTTTCAGATTGAGGGTTCGACCTATAGAGATTTGGTTGATTTCGGGAATCTGAGATTGGGGTTTCCCTATTTGGGATTTCAGAATGAAAGAGAGAGGAAGACTATGATTTCTGGGTAAAGAAGAGAGTTGGATGAAGAAGAAAGCGAGAGAAGACTGAGAGTGAGACAGGGAGAGGAGCGATCTGAAGAGAGAGAGAGAGAGAGAGTAGAACGTGAGAGTTAAGCGATGAAGAGGACAGAGATTTCGCGAGAGAGATGGGGAGCTGTGAGTGTTGGGCGTCTTGAGAGAAGAGATCGAGAGGTTATGAAAAACAGCGGCACCAACTTTGTTTAAACGTGCCCTCAGTTGTCTAAGGCATTAAGCAATAGCTTTGTTTTTTTTTTTTTAGTTACTCAGACAACGTATAGATACATTTACGTTGTCTGAATTGCTACATAGCTGAGGGAACAAAAGATGAAAATTTCCCGCTTGTGCAATCAAAATGCCAATTTTGGCGCTTAGGCTAGGCATTTCTCATTCACACAATAGAAATAGTTCATTATGTTGTAGGAAGTTGCAGGCATGACAAACCATTGAAGCCAAATTTGCTTGTTTTGGGGGGGAATGAATGTCATTTTGGAGACTTCTCCAAATTCTGCCACTTACTTGCACAACGGCACATTAAAAACCATTGTATGATGATTTGCAAGTATACTCCTACAACACAAATAACTAAACTGTTGTACAATTTAGTGGCATTTAGGATATAATTTGGAGCCAAATTTGAGTCCATCTAGGAGGGAAATCTGCCGCAAAATTTTTTTTTATTCACACAACAGATTATTCTTGTAACCGTTGTGCAATGACCTCCTAGATAAAAACTTCAGAATTTTAACCACCTTATACAACGTAAGTTTAGTAAACGTGTTGTCTTATTCACTTTCCTTCATCACACAACAAATTTTTTTTTTTCGTTGTGCCAAAAGTGTTGTGTGTTAAGGTTATTGGTGTAGTGTTTAGTGGGCAAGATGGGAGACTAGCATCCGAGTTCTCAAGGCTGGAGTGTTTTGGAATAGAACTTGAAAAAGAGGACAGCAGCCCACCGAATGGAGAAGAGAATTTGGGGAGTCAGCTACTGACCAGTCTACCGGATCAGTCTGACCGGTCAGTTGAAGAGTAAGTGTCTGATTCTGTTTATGATGAAATTCCTGATGTCACCAAGCCGTTTTGAACAGTTCTTCTGTCTCTCCCTCTCCTTCAGTGGTCTCGCCTACTCAATCATCATCCGAGGTATGTTCTAATCCTTCTTTATCTAATACTCCTTTTGTGTCAACTAGTGTTCCTTCTTCTGTGTCAGATATTGTTCCCACCAAAACTCTGCCTAGTCGTTCCACCCGTGGTCAACCCCCGAAGCACTATGAACCTACTCTAAATGCAAAAGCTAAATACCCCGTTGCTAATTATGTGTCGACCCATAGGCTGTCTAAACCGTATGTAGCCTTTGTGAATCAATTATCTTCTGTGTCTCTCCCTAGTAAAGTGCAGGATGCAATGAGGGATGAGAAGTGGATGCAAGCAATGACAGTCGAAATGGATGCTCTTGAGAAGAATTGTACGTGGGAGCTAGTATCATTACCACCCGGGAAGAAGACAGTTGGTTGTCGGTGGGTGTATATTGTGAAACACAATTCAGATGGATTGGTGGACAGGTACAAGGCAAGACTAGTGGCTAAAGGCTATACTCAGAAGTATAGAGTGGATTATGATGAGACATTTGCACCAGTGGCCAAAATTAACACAATTCGGGTACTTCTTTCGTTAGCTGCTAATCTTGATTGGCCTTTACAACAGTTTGATGTTAAGAATGCATTCTTGCATGGTGATTTGCATGAAGAGGTTTATATGGATTTGCCTCCTGGATATGGTACTTCTACTGGAGAGCAGGTGGTGTGCAGATTGAAAAAATCTCTTTATGGTTTGAAGCAGTCTCCCAGAGCTTGGTTTGGCAGGTTCACCAAGTTCATGAAGAAAATTGGCTACCGGCAAAGCAATTCAGATCACACCTTGTTCCTTAAACATTGGTGTGGTAAAGTGACTGCCTTGATTATTTATGTTGATGACATGGTTGTGACAGGTGATGACTTTGGGGAGATTCAAAGGTTACAAGGTCAGTTATCTTTAGAATTTGAGATGAAAGATTTGGGTAATTTGAAATATTTCTTGGGAATCGAAGTTGCTCGTGGGAAGGATTGTATTGTGTTGAGTCAGAGGAAGTATGTTCTCGACTTGCTGGCAGAAACAGGTATGCTTGACTGTCAACCTGTTGATACTCCTATTGAGCAAAACTATCGGTTAGCAGAGTACTTGGATCAAGTACCTACAAATAAAGAAAGATACCAGAGGTTAGTTGGCCGGTTGATTTATTTATCCCACACTAGACCAGATTTAGCCTATGCTGTTAGTGTGGTGAGTCAGTTTATGCATAATCCCAGTAAGACTCATATGGATGCTGTATTTCGTATTTTGCGGTATTTAAAGTTTGCTCCAGGGAAGGGATTACTCTTTTCAAAAAATAGTCACTTGGATGTTTCCGGATACACATACGCGGACTGGGCAGGTAATATTACAGATCGCAGGTCTACTTCGGGCTACTTCACATTTGTGGGTGGTAACTTGGTTACTTGGAAGAGCAAGAAACAAAAGGTGGTGGCTCGTTCTAGTGCAGAAGCAGAGTATAGAGGAATGGCCCGAGGACTTTGTGAGTTGTTGTGGTTGAGAAATTTGTTGAGGGATTTGGGGTTCAGGCAGGAAAATGCTATGCCGCTTTATTGTGATAATAAGGCTGCAATTGAAATTGCTCACAATCCTGTTCAGCATGATCGCACGAAGCATGTGGAGGTAGATCGACACTTCATTAAAGAGAAGCTGGATGGACAAATCATTATGTTTCCCTTCGTTCCTACGGAAGAACAGTTGGCGGATATTCTTACAAAGGCTCTCTCGAGTAAAGCCTTCTATGACTCACTTGACAAGTTGGGCATCCGTGATCTGTATGCACCAACTTGAGGGGGAGTGTTGGCGTGAGTCATGCCATGTAATTAGGATTGTGAATATTGTGTATTATTAGGATTATTCTGTTGTAATTAGTTTCCTAATAGGTCTTGTAATTAGTTTCCTAATAGGTCTTGATGTATCTTGTATATATACTCCGTTCTTGGAGAAGGTAAACATTAGAAAATTCTCAATCTCTTATTCCTTTGTTCTGTTTGACTTTCTGCACTTCATAGCTCGGTGTTATGGGTTTCTGTTTTGTTATAACACACATTGAAAGAGGTTTTGTTTCTAGACTTGATATTGAATGTCCACTCATAATGGAGTGAAAGCTTTAGGCCTTTAGTTTGCATTTTGTACTTAATGGAGTGAAAGCTTTAGGCCTTTAGTTTGCATTTTGTACTGAAGATAATGGAGTTAAAGGAATTATTTGTATCTTTGTGATGCTGAAGCTAAAATATTTAGGTAGAATGGTAGTTGATTTTGTTTTTTCAAATCAGGATCTGGTTTTTCTAGCTACTACTCTTGATCTCCTTCTTACTTGCAAAGATTATGTATTTCCTTTATTTATAAGCTCATCTAAGTTTAAATGTTGTAATACACCCTATTGACTTGATTTTGAGTTTTGTAAGCTATCTTGCAATGGAAGCTGGAATTTTGTGGCTTTTGTTGGATGAAGTAAATCATTTTCCCCTCATCTAATGCTAGGATGTTTCTATGTCTTTTTGTTGTTGAATGAGGGATAAAGTCTCATAGTTTCCTTTATTTGCTCTGCGTGTGATTTTTTCTTCAGTAATATAAAGTTCTTTCCCCTTTGCGCGTGTCCCGTCCTCTTCTTCAATCCTTTACAATCGTAATTCCTGTTTCATCTAAGAATAAATAAATAAGCGAAATTTTTTTTTGGTTGTTGGCTCTTAATAAGAGACTCCATAATCTGGATTTGGGGAATAATGTGATCACAAAATGATTAGATTTGGAGGTTAGATGCGGGAAACTGGACCTTTTGTTTCTATGTAATACCCCGGAAATTAGTTATTAATTTTCAAGTGTCTTTCAGAATTTATTTTGTTAATTGTTGTGCGATTAGTTGGTCCGAGGGTGAAGTAGAAGAATTTCGGACGAATATTTACTCGAAACACTTTATTTTCTAGGGGTCAAGAATTGACTTTTATTCGTTAGGTTTCTCCGAAAACTTCCTTCACAAAAGTTGTAGAGCGCGTCGATACGAGTTTGTGGACAGGTGGAATGCGAAAATCGGAGTTCGTATGAAGAAGTTATGGCCATCAGAAAAATTTTCCATTTTGGTTAAATAGGAAAAAAATCTGGAAATTTCAGAAAATACCGAAGTTTCCATTTTTGGAAACTTTTCTCTCTCCTCTCTCCCGAGCGATTTCCGAGCAGCCAAACTTCGACCAGCGATTTCTCCCTCCTCCGGCCACCAATCAATGTGCCACTTTTCCTATTCTCTTCGCCTCATTCCCCTCCCCAAGTCTGTGGCAACTTCATTGCCTGGGTCGAGCCATGGATGGTGTATCAAGGGTGGAAAGAGGAGGCGGCGCTGCAATCTGGGGTCAACTTGGAACTCTCAAATCCGGCCACCTCAGGCGGAGTTTCTGGGGGGCTTTTGGAACCCAGAGGACGTAGAAACTTTCTCTCAAGATTGCTTGCAACGATTCAAAGTGTGGAGGTTGAATTTTGAAGATTGGGATTCTAGGTTCATCGAATTTCAGAGCTTTTGAGGTAAATTTTGGCTGTATGGTTTCGAGTCAGACTTTGTGCTAGTTATGAATGTTGATGTACATGTTGAGGGGAAGATTTTGGCATAGATCTTGCCGCTCAATTCTGAGGTTGACGGCGGCACTACCACCGTCTGTGACAGCATTTTCTGACGGCTTCCGGTCACTTCAGGGACAGCATCTGTTCTTGATTTCGATCTACTCATCGATACGAACGTGTGGGTATGTTTACTTTTGTGTTTGCTTGAGTTTTGGTTGAGTTGGGTTAATTACAGTTTCGGTTCGTTTGGTTTTCGATCCATGAGGATCCGACCCGTGAATCGTTCTATTGTTGGGACGGTTTAATCCTAGAAGTGTTTTGGACGCCTTAGATGGTCTCCGATGTGATTTCATCTCAATTGACGTATCCTTTGGTTTATAGTTCACATGTTTCAAACTTTAAAATGATTGTGTGCTTTGTGTTGTATTGAGTGTGACCTTGATGTGATTAGGTGATTGACGGAATTGCATGAGCGAAGTGTGGATGAATTTGTACTTGTCTTGGTTTTTGTGTGAAGACGCAGCAGGATTTGGAGGTGAGTAAATCTCACATTGTTTTGGGTGATAAATTTGTTATGTGATAGTTTTAGTAGAATTAATCATTAGATGTAAAATTATTTTTCTTGCAAATAATTATTTGTTTTGAAATATATGAACTTGATCGTCAACGGTTCATGGATAAGTACAAACGAGGTATTTTATAAATAATTTTTAGATTTAGCTAATTGTGATTTATAGCTGGTATTAGTAGCATCTGTGAGAGAATGACCACTTTTTACTTGATTTAGAATTATAAGTGCTTTATTTTTTCGAGAAGTGGTTGATGAGATTTTAATGATTTTGAAAGGTCACTGAGGTGACAATTATTCGGTTGAGATAAAAGGAGCATGATTTTGGATTATTGGAGTTGTAAATGTTTTAAAACATTACTTGAGTTTGATTGTTTAGTTGAACCTTTGTAAAATTAAATGCATCAGTTGAGAGTCAGAGCATGTGATTTTAGATTTGAATTAACGTAAGTGAGCATAGTTTGATATGATACGAACTTGAAATTTTATTTATTTATTTATTTTTAGAAAAATATATTTATATTAAATTAAAATAGAGTATAACTAATAGCAGTGTTCTTACCGGCCAGATTATCGGCTAGGGCGACAGAAAGAATCGCTCGAAGCTGAAAACTGAAAACCTAGGTCTCCATGTCTGCTCTGTTCTCCCTCCAGACCCAGAAGCAAACTCATCGCTTGTCATCTCTCTTTGTTTCCAAAGCCAACTGAGGTCGACCCCAATTCTTTGATTGTTTTCTGGTTTTTTTGTTTTTGCTTTTCTGGTGGAGATGTAATAACACTTGACAAACCCCATGAAAAAGGAGAGAAAATGGGTCACCATCAATCTGAAAAGGGAGATGGAAGATGCAAAAGATGATGAAAGAAAAGAGAGATGGAAGAATACGCAGAAGACAATTATCTAATTGTTTAAGTAAATCTAGATAGTGTCTAGCCTAAACTCTAGGTTACTTGACCTAGTAGTAATAGAGTTTTAATTAGAGATAATCTCGGAGAATCGTAGAGATATCCATTCAATGTACGATTACCTTTCCTTGTATAACTCTAATTCTATGCATTGTAATCCTCTATATAAAGAGGCCCCTATTATCAATGAAAGTACATCAATTCCTCTCTCAAATATCGATTCTCTAAAACACGTTATCAGCACGAAACCCTAACCCTGAAACCCTAAAATTGTAGCCTTCAAACCCTAGCAACCACCGCCGCATATATTGAAGAGCCCCCAATCTCAGGAGTCCAGAACCGGCCAGAAAAATACCGAACCGGCCCTCAGAAGAAGCAAAACATCCCTTGCCCGGTTAACACCCTTCCAGTCCACTTTCGACCACCATATTTCGTCACCATCAGTGCCTTGATTCCATATTCCGGGAACCAGAAATTTTTTTCCCAGAACCGGCCTTAAAGTTTCCAAACCGGCACTAAGAGTAGCTACACCTTTGAACCGCCAGTGAGAAGAAAAGAAAAAAAAAGGAAAGGAAAAGAAGGAAGCCCAGAAGGAAAAAAAAAAAAAAGGGATCGGCCCATCGATCTAGCCCAGCCCACAAGCCCAGTTCCTCTGGTCAACACCTTTGGTCAACCATCTCCGGTGACTTTTTCCGGCCAAATTTTCCTGCAACCTATTTCGAGGTAATTTTTACTAAAGGTTCCCGTTTTTGAAGTTTTTATTCTTTTTCTCGGGGACTTGCAACCTCCCTTCTTCTACCCCCTTTCTTCTTCATAGGGGAGGAGGTTCGTGCTCACTCCAAGCTTGGAGCTTGTAGAGTCCTCCAAACTTAGAGTTTGTTGAGAAAAAACAATCGACCACAAACATCATTGTTTTGATCTAATCCAACCCTTCTTGGAATCGAATTTCTTAGAAGCGACTACGCTCGGAAATTCCTAATTTCTTGGAAGCGACTACGCTTATAAATTTTTATTGTTTTTGTGGTAGCCTTTTTCACTCGAAACTAACCCTACTTTCTTGTTGTTTTTTAAAGGATGAGTAACCTGAACAAGTTGAGCTTCGCTCCACTAGATACAACCGGCGCAGGATACCACAAGTGGGTCCGTGATGTGCTCCAATATCTTAAGGCTGATGGATCCTAGATACGATCGAAGAGCCAAGTCAGAACGTGCTTACCTCTCAATCAGCTGCCACTTTTGAAGAGAATAGAGCTACGAGAGAGGCGAGTGAAGCTAAAGCCATAATTCTCATGACAAGGCACATGAATCACGCGCTCCAGAATGAGTACCTCAATGAGGAAGACCCAAGAAAACTATGGGTAGAACCCGAGCAGCATTTTGGCAACGTTCGTGACTGATGGCATAGCCTCTGTTTCTGTGATTTCAAGTCTGTACTTGACTACAATTAAGCACTTTGCATCAAGTCTTTGATGGAATTCTGTGGGCAGAAAATCACTGATACGATGTTAATCGAGAAGACTCTCTCTACCTTCCTCGTCTCTGCATTGATGATAACCAAGAACTATCGGATTGATGTCAATGCCGGACGCATCACAAGATTTCATGAGCTTATTGGAGCCATGAACGTAGCTGAAAAGCACGACAACATACTTGTGAAGAACTATAACTCTAGACCCGTGGGAACCAAGCCAATTCCAGAGTCTAATTATAGTTGCGCCCCTAAGGGAGGGCACAAGGAGCGAAACCCTAAGGAAAGGGATAATTCTGGACGTTCTGGTCCATATTCTCACCCCAAAGAGGAAGGAAACCGCAAAGATAGGCATGCACGGAATCGTGGAGGTCAACATGTGAAGAGAGAGAGAGAGGCCAAGCCTTTGGCTATGGTGGTGACGCCACCAAAGAGAGAAGCAGTCCCCAACGCGCTCCTAAAGCACCTCGATCAAGGAAACCTGACCATAAAGATGCTTGTCTTAGGTGTGGACTACCCGGACATTGGGCAAGGGCGTGTAAAGCATCCCAGAATGTTGCAAACGCATACAAGATGTATCATGAAGCAAGGGAAGCATATTACATGGAACAAGAAGATCAAGATGGCCATCTCGATCGATCTGAGGGTGGAAGACTTCAAAGGCCAAGTTCCAGAGACTGGCGATTTTGATTAAGTCTTTTTATTTTCCAAGAGATGTAGGCAATTGCCATATTATTTTTGTAGTAAATGCCAATGGCTTTGGTCTTTCTTCAAACTAGGCTCACCTAAAGTAATTGTGATGTCTAGGAAGGTTTTTGAGATAAGTGGTACTTAAGTGACCCTTGCTCCACCTACATCTCTCTACCTACCTGGTCTCGTTTGCTTTGGAGTTACCGAAAGAAGTTAGACGACTACCATTGTTTTGCATTAGCTAGTTTTTGGATTAGATTCTCTCTAATGAAAGAGACAATGATGTAATTCTGTTGGCTTATTAATAAAAGTTGAGTTCTTTTCTTTATGACTCATTTTTAATATGAGCCTTTTCTTTTAAGAATGGATTCTAGAGAACTGCAATGTCTTGTGGATAGTGCGACTACGCACACCAATCTCCGCAATATGCAATTATTTTTGGAGATGTTGCCTACATATTCCTCTGTGACTATAATGGCTGGGCCATCAGGATTAGTTCAAGGACATGGAATGGCCCAATTCCTCTTGGCAAATGGCACTTGATTAATGTCGCAGAAGTTCTCTACGCTCCTAAGGCAAATCGAACCTTATTGAGCTTTAAAGATAACCGAGCCAACCAATTTCATGTGGAAACGCATACTGAGAATGGAAAAGAGTTCCTTTGCATTACCTCTAATGATTGTCGACGAAAGCGCATCTTAGAGAAGCTTATGTGTCAATCTAGTGGATTTTATGTCACTACCATTTGACCTATTGAATCTAATAACGTAATAAGAGAAGATCTCTTGGATTCTAACACATTTTGGCTTTGGCATGACCGACTAGGATATCCTGGTCGTGATATGATGATCTGTATACTAAAAACTTCACACGGACATCCATTCTTTCGAGCGAAATGAAGCAAGAATCAAAGATTGATTCCCGGACTTGATGAGGGAACGAGAGAAGCACCGGGTTTGGGCGACACAAGGGGGAGTGTTTAAGTAAATCCAGATTGTGTCTGGCCCAAACTCTAGGTTACTTGACCTAGTGGTAATAGAGTTTTAATTAGAGATAATCTCGGAGAATCTTAGAGATATCCATTCAATGTACGATTACATTTTCTTGTACAACTCTGATTCTATGTATTGTAATCCTCTATATAAAGAGACCCTTATTATCAATGAAAGTACAGCAATTCCTCTCTCAAATATCAATTCTCTAAAACACTAATATAATTTTGAAGTTGTTATAGTGTTTTGAATGTAATTAAAATAAAATAAAAAATCAGTCTAAAAATAAAGAATGTGAATAAATAATTAAATTATCAAAAGCATGTGAACTATTTCAAACAATTGTGTTTATTATAAAAAAAATTATATTCTTTTCCAAAAATTTTTTTTATATTAAATACAAAAAAATACATAACCGTCTGGGCGGTAGTCTCTTGGCCACACCCGACTAGCGCTTAGTGATTTTTAGAACCTTGACTAATAGATAGGGCTGGCAATTTGTGCCGAGAAGAACCGTACCAACCGCATCCGAGCCGAGCCAAATGAATTGGTAGCTGACATTGTCAGTTACCGAAAGCTTCAGTGACCGACTCCACATATACGTATGGTAATAGTATCCATTTTCGACACACACACACACACATACAAGCCTTCTCTGTTAAGGATATCCTTAACTTAGCTTACGGTACGGATTTCCATATTTTGATCACTTTTCGATTACATATTCACACCTTAATCGTTCAGGTTTTAGGTATATATGAGTAGATCACTTTTGCAAATTTTCAGCCAAATTGATGATCGTTAAGGCATCCAAAACTGCAATTTACACGAACAGTTTAGGTTAGACAGATTCGGTTCGTTCGTGTAATTTGCAGTTTTGGATGCCTTAACGATCATCATTTTGGCTGAAAATTTGCTGAGATGATCTATACATTATGACCTAAAAACTGTTAAGATATCAATATATGATGAAAAAGTGATCAAAATATGAAAATCCGTATCGTAAGCTAAATTAAGGACCTACTTAGCATAGAAGGACTGTGTGTGTGTGTGTGTATATATATATATATATATACCTATGCTATACCGTACCGTACTGTGTATTTTGTATAATAATTATTTATTTTAATTTTTATTATATGTATCAATAAAAAACCATCAAATTATTAATATTTTTATTAGTTGTTAATTAGAACCGAATGATTCAAAAAAATTTACAGCCCTTCTCTATCACACACACTCCCTCTGTCTCTCTCTAGTCTCCATCGGAACAAACCCTTTCCACTCTCCAGAATCTAGAATCTGATTCCATTCCAGTATCTGAAATCATCCTCTCAGTCTCTCACCCTCTTAAACCTCCAAATTCTCTCACCTATCGTCCATCGATTGCTCCAAACCCCATCGAAAGATCCGAAACCTAGAAACTCATAAATGTGAATAAAATTCAGGGGGTATCCAATTTCGTCTCTTACTCTCTTGTTTTTTGTTTTAGTATGAATTGTAGAATACTTGTTTTTTTTTTTGTTCCAACTCATCTTTTACACTGTTGATTGTAGCCACATCTCAAGGATTCAAGCTCGTTTATGATCCAAGGCAGTAGGCATTCAAGCCTTTTTTTTTGTTCCAATTTCATCTCTTATTCATTCGTCTCTTACTAAATGTTGGTATTGTAATGAATTTCTCAATTTCATTGCTTACTAAGTTTCTAGAATTAAGAATTGTGATGGACTGAATTGTTATTCGCTTATTCATACATAGAATCATACATTATTGATCTGGTTTGAGGTCCAATAGCAAACTCGGTTGGGACCGAAGCCGACCAAGATTCTCTATCTAGGTATCCCAGCTTTTGTGGGCAATAATGGTAGGAATTAAGGCGTAACAACTCAGGCTAGTATAGTTTGTGGGACAGGCCCTGAGGCGTCGATACCGAACCGAGCCAGCCCTACTAATAGGTGTTGGACTACATCAAAATAAAAATATAGCGAGAGTAATATACTACATGCAATAAGTATTTACATGTATTTTTATGCGTACGTGTAATCATATTTAGAACACTAGAACTAATCTAAGCCTTAAGCTAATTATTATGTAACTAATCCATTTTAGTTTGATTTGTACAAGATAAGCACAGTCGTACATGAAAATCACAAGGAAATAGAGCGAAAGTTGAGCAAATTGAAGATCCTAACAAATGGATGAAATAGTCAATGCCAAGTTAACTATGAATTGGCGCAGTCGAGATAGTGGAACCTAGCCCATGATGTGTGCGGAAGTGAAAAAAATGAAAAATAAAACAAAATAAATAAATTATAAAATTACATCATCATGACAATAGCATTACGTCATTATTTAATTAGCCTAATTAAAGGCCGACTTCATGATTTCTTTTTCTTCTTTCACCGAATCTAGTTTTTTTTCTTTTCTATTTGAAAAACCCCTATTTTTTCCTCATTCTCCTACAAACTAGGGCTGGGATCGGTCCTATTTTGTCAGTTCAAGCAGTGGAACCGAGACCAAACCAGTTAGTATATTTCGGTTCGGGTTTGCCATTTTTCACATTCAGAACCGAGATGGGACCGAACCGATCACATACGGTTCGGTTATCGGTTTTTTCGGTTTCTGAAACCAAAACTAACATGAAACAAAAGTTACAGAACAAATATAGAGATGCTGTAAAATTTGAAAATGCAAATGCCTATTCACTTTCACTAATGCAGAGCAGATATGCACAGTTGCACAAAGATTTCCAGCAAAGTCACAACTGACCATTACCAACAAACTTTGTCGGACAAAGTGACAATTGACAAAGTAGTAAACTGTTTCAGAAATCGGTGAAATCACAATTCATAGGTGCAAACCTGCATCACTTTAACTCATGAATTAATCAGAAAGATAGAAAGTCAGTAAAACCATACAAAGTACCAACTAGTGAAACTACAAAGTCCTAAACACATGCCATTACAAGGTTACAAATTGTCCAACTTGCAAAATGCAAACTGCAAAACTGCAAAGTACAAACTAAAACTCTGAAATAGAACAAATAATGCAGAAACAGCTCAAACAGTTTAATCCTTCCAACTGAAAGTATGAAATAGAACAAGAAAGTCTGAAATTCTGAAAATCTGCAAGATCCAACATTCCAACAGAATCACAATTCACAGTTTGAAAATTTAAAACAACTAAGTTGCTGCACAACTCCATTAGCAATGGTTGCAATGCAGTTCACTCCTCCCAGCTTCCTTATAACACCATTCCATCAATCGAAATATCCAATATCCAAGAATCAAATGAGCAATCACCAACGCAAATAGCAATACAAGCAAATCTGCATTATTCAAAAATTAATATTAAAATGAAGCACTGAAACTAAGAAAAGCATTATGACAAATTATTCAACTCTAAACCTGCAATTCACTATACTGCAATTCACTAAATGAAAACAGAAACTGAGAAAACAGTTCAAGCCTTCACAAATTAAAAATCCGATGAATGTAATTGACTAAATGAAAACAGAAAAGTGAGAAACCAGTTCAAGCATTCAAAAATGCAAAATCTGCAAAATGCAATTCACTAAATGAAAACAGAAAAGTGAGAAAACAATAGCCATTAAAATTCTACAAACTGCAATTCACTTATTTGAGTATTTGACATTCTAAATGAAAACAGAAAACCTAAAAAGCATTCAAGCAACTATAAACTGCAATTGTAACTTGTAAGATTGTTCATACTTCATACCTTGACAAAGCAAACCAGCCAAACTTGCATCATTTTTTCTGTTTCTTCTTCTTGGTTGTAGGGGCTGAAGCTGAAGCTTCACTGCTTTTGGCTGTTTTCACACTTGGTGCTTCTGTAGATCCACCAACAACATTGGTCTTGGCCTTCTCAGCCTTGTCTCTATCCTCCTTTTCATGTTCTGCAGAAAAAGAACAAATCAATTTTGGTTCAAGGGAAAGAAAATAGGAAAAAAAAAAATTAAAATTTAAGACTTTAAGCACAGAAACACATACCAGCTTCAAGTTGTTCATAGGTCTCCATTTCCTCTACACTTGGTACATACTCCAACCCCATAATTGAATCAGACTTTAGCCAATTTTGCAGACAAATCAGCTTCTCAACTGTTCTAGGAGTTAAAGAGCTTCTGTATGGATCTATCACCCTCTTTCCAGTGCTGAAACTGGACTCACTTGCAACCGTAGACACTTGTATGGCTAATACCTCTCTAGCCAATGATTGCAAGTTGGGTATTTACCTCCATTCAACTTCCACCAATCCAAAATATTCCAATCATCCTCTTCTCCTTACTTCATTTCAGGTTTTTCTATAGGGGCCAGCAAATATCGATCCACTTCATGCCCCACAACAACTTCATTGTTTTGTTCAAGCTGCCTATTCCAATCTTCAAGCATAACAGCCCTTTTTCCACTTACTGTCATTGATCTGCCTTTAGTCTTACTAGTTGTTGTCTCACTAGTAGTTGGCGTTTTTTTCTTCTGTCCTCCACTTGATGCAGCATTAGACTGACTGTACAAGTCACACAGTTCTACAACGAGTTGCTTCCCTTCCTCAGATTTCTTCTTGATCTCCCCACTAGGCAAATTCAGCCACACTTCACACACTCTACCAATGTTTCTCAACTTATACCTAGGATCTAAGACCACAGCAACTAGGAAAAGTTGGTTCATGTCATCCAACGAACCAAAATACTTGTCGTACTTGGACTTCATTTGAACTGCCATGTCATACAGAACTTGGTCAGCTTCACTTGACTCAGGCCTTACACCAATTGAGCTAAGTTCTTCAAGCTCAGCTTCAATGGTTACAACATCATGGAAGGCTTTGTGTGTAGTTAGGGTAAGTGAAGCAGTTATATTAAGTGTCACATCATAAAAGACCTTCAAAAACTTAACAAAAATGGCTGCATTGTCCCAATCTGTATCAGTTGGTGGCCCAACTCTTTTCATAGGCACTCTCCTCCTACTTGTAGTCTCTGCTGCATCTTCAGCAATTTCTTCATCTTCATCAAAGTAGTTTTGGTACCTTTCATCATCATCATTCAACCTCTCGAAAGCTTTTTTCAACTCTAAAGATGTGTCCAACATAAGAAAGGTGGAATTCCACCTTGTTGGAACATCTAAAATGCAAATCTTATTGCATTCAACTTTCTCCTTCTCCACACATTTTTTAAATTCATCTAACCTAGCACCTGAACTCCTAACATATCTCACAGCATTCCTTATGCTTGCCACTGACCTCTCCATCATATTCAAACCAGACCTCACAATGAGGTTTACAATGTGAGCTAAACATCTCACATGCATGAACCTACCTCCACAAATTGGTTTAATCTCCCAACTACACATTTTCTTCCTAAGATAATCAATAGCATGCTTGTTCGCAGATCCATTGTCAACAGAAACAGTTAACACTTTATCGATTGACCAATCAATGAGACAAGACTCTAACAATTTTCCAATTATTATACCTTGGTGATTAGGAACTACACAAAATGCAAGCACTCTCTTATAGGCCTGGGATCGGTTTGGCTCGGCTCGGGAACATGCCTATACCGATACCGATACCGAGTTTATACTCGGCTCGGTTCGGTTCGGGACGCCGGAAACTCAGCTGCAATACCGATTAGGCCCGATACCGATCGGTTCGGTACCAATCGGTACCACCTGCTTTGAATAGTAAAATTTCCAGAAACCTGAAAAAATGCAGCATTGTAAATTTTCAAACATCTCTAATTAGTTCTCCAATGAACTTCATGCACATTTCTGTCCAAAATGCAAATCAAAGCAGAACTTGGAACTACAAGTTAAACCACAGTAGCAAGTTCAACTTAATATTACATGTTCTAAGCCTATCAGCTTAATATTACATGGAAATGTTCAAAAACCAATTAAACCACAGTAGCAAACTAGCAATTGAAATAAGTTCATGAAAATATGAAAGTATGAAACAATCAAGTTGAAAAATGAAAACTGAAAGAGTCCATCCTTGCGGCATAAACCAGAAAGTCAGAAACTGATCACATCAAGGCAATAGGCATAAACTGTTTTCTGAATCATCAGACACCATTTCACCCTCGGAGTCATCTTCACTGAGTTGAACAACTTCATCATCAGTTCCAATACCATTCTTTCCCTTAGCTTTTGGAGGAGGACAAGAGGTTGAAGAGGCTGAGGTTACATGATCTACATACCAAAGTACAAAACACAAGAAACTATAGTCAGAATGTAAAAAATAAATGCAGAAACTGAAATGTAAAAAGCGAAAACTGAAAACTAAAAAAACAAACACAGAAAGTTAAAAATCTGCACCTTTCTCACACTTTTCATAGAACTCATAATCTTTGATGCATGGTTCATCTTCTATGCAGCTAATATCATTCCCCCTCAACCAACTTTGTAGACAAATCAATGCTTCGACAGATTTAGGAGTCAATGAACTCCTAAAGTTGTCGATTACTCTCCCTCCGGTGCTAAAAGCGGACTCCGATGCAACTGTCGAAACTTGAACAGCCAACACATCTTTGGCTATTGCTTGAAGTATAGGGTACTTGGCTCCATTGATCTTCCACCATAACAAAATCGGGAACTCAAACCCTTCCTTCTCATTTGTGAATTCAAGAGGGTCCAACAAGTATTTGTCTACTTCATGTGAAACCACAGCCTCATCAAGCTCAGAAACTACTTTCCTCCAATCATTGATGTAAGATTGTCTTCCTCTGCTGCCGGTGCTTGTTACAGTGCTTTGTGAAGATGAGCTTTCAACCTCTATTTGACCTCTCTTCTTTGCAGGGGCCTCCTTTGGTGCATACTCTTCATACAAGGACATCAACACATCACGTAACTCCTTCGTTTTAGCCTGCACATCTGCCAATGCAAACCCTTCATTTGTCAAAAGATGAGTTACATGCCTTAGCTTGAATCTAGGATCAAGGATCAGCCCCATAAACACCAAGGGATTCAATTCCCGAAAGCCACCATAATACTTGATGAATTTGGACCTCATATTTTCTGCCATATCACTCAAAACCTTCTGGGTGTCCAAACCTGTTGCAATTTCAGGTTCTATGAAGAGCTTGCTAATCTCCGATTCGATTGACAACACATCATGAAAAGTGGTATGGATTGTGGGCCTATTACTTGCACTAACTCTTAGAGTTACTTCATAGAATACCCTAAGAAACTGCACAAACACTTCCGCCTTATCCCATTCATCCTCGGATGGAGGCCCCACTCTAGGCCTCTTGCTTTTACTTGGAACCAAATTTCCATCCTCATCATACTCTTCCTCAGGCTCTTTGAAATAGGCTGAAAAGCCGCTGTCCGGTTGCTCCTCCATCCTTGCAAAGGCTGCTTTGAACTTCAAGGCAGCTTCCAACATTAAGAATGTTGAATTCCACCTCGTGGGAACATCCATAACAACCAATCCTCTGCAAGGGATCTGTTCCAGTTCTACACATGCCTTAAAACTATCTAACCTTGCTGGTGAAGACCTAACAAACTTCACCGCATTTCTAATGGCCAACACTGATCTATTTAGTCTCTTCAACCCACTACCAACAATCAAATTACAAATATGGGCAGTACACCTAACATGCATGTACTTACCCTCTAAGATTGATTCTGGTTTTTCTCTTTTGTTAAGTTTGGACCTAACAAACTCAATAGCACACTTATTGGCTGCTGCATTATCTACTGTGATGGTTAAAACCTTGCTAATCCCCCACTGAAGCAAACATGACTCAATCAAAAGACCTATGGAATTCCCACTATGATTACAAATAGTGCAAAAATTGATTATCCTCTTATGCATTTCCCACTTATCATCAATAAAGTGGGCTGTTAGCACCATGTAGTTGAAATTTTGAACACTTGTCCAAGTGTCAGTGGTTAGGCAGACCCTATAGTGTGCTAAATCAGTTTTCAACTTCTTCTTTGTGTTATCATACAATGTAAGAAAATTTTTAACCAAAGTTTTCCTACAAGGGACCTTAAACATTGGCACTGCAACATGACAAAAATGCCTAAACCCTTGCTTTTCAACGATGCTAAAAGGAAGCTCATCAACTACAACCATTTCAACACATGCTTTCATAACTTCAAGAGGATTAAATGCAACCATTTTCATAGAATTACCCTTACTTTTATCACCAGCAAGCACTTTCTGATTTTTATCTATCGCTCTCCTTCCGGGATAATACTTACATGATTTGTTTATGTGCCTAATCATCCCTTGAGTCCCATTTTTGTAAGGATCACAAGCATAGTCTCCTAGAGGACCCTTAGGACAATATATACACTTAGCCCTCCTAAATTCTTCTACAATATCTTCTTGACCCTTTACTTTAGTGACTTTTACATCTTTATATTCCTTAAAGTGCTCCCACACCCAACTACGTTTTCTATCAGCTCGAGGATTGTTACTAACCTTGTCAGATGCGGAAGCTGGAGCTCCTCCATCCGTGACATCTTCTTCAGCTCTGTCAGGGATTGAGGAAGAGGTACCAGTTGAAGAAACAACTAGACTAGAATCTCCTTCTTTCTGTCCTTGAGCTTTCTTATTCTTCTTACTGTTTTTAAACTGAAACAAGTAAATTACACAACAGTCAGGTTACTCGATTACATATAAACATGCAAATCTCTTTGCAGTTTGCATATAATGAACTAAAATTTCACTACTAAAATCAAGCTACACAATCAAGCTACACAATCATACTGCTACACAATCAATGTACTACATGAAAACAGAACCCCAAATTCAAATCAAGCTACACAATCATGCTTCTACACAATCCCAAATTCAAATCAATCCCAAATTCAAATCAGCCAACTTTTCTAGCCAAAACACAGTCAAGTAAGCAACATCATAAAGCTCCAAAATACTTATAATCCCCAAAGCAACCAACTTTATAGCACCAAAACACAGTCCGGTAAGCAAAATACGCAAACCAACCAACTTTACATAGCTCCAAAACGCTCATAATCCAAATTTCCTAGTCAGTAGTCACATTAACCAAATAAACCACAAAAGCAACAAACTTTCGATCCCCAAAACATAGTCCAAGCAAAACCCATCATTAAACAAACCCCAAAATACACAAAGCCACCAACTTTACATAACTCCACACCCAAATCCAATGAAAAAAAAACAGAACCCATTTCAAAATCAGCCCCACAAATTCAAAAAAAAAATCTGAGAAAGTGAGAGACTTACTCCCAGTTTTCCCATCGATTCGGAGTGGGAGGCTTGAAGAATCGAGTTGAAGAATCGATTCCTCGATGGAGGGCAGAGAGGAGTGAGAGCCTTCGAATCTTCGAGGAGGGCAGAGAGGAGTGAGAGAAGAGCCACAGCTTCCGATCTTCGATGGAGTAGAGGAGTGAGAGAAGAGCGAGAGCCTTCGAGTCTTCGATGGAGGAGACTTGGATCGAGTAGGTAGAGCTGTTGTTTCGGTCTCGGTTCTTAGAGAGGCTGAGAGTCTTCGATGGAGGTAAGCAGAGAGGAGTGAGACTGTGAGAGTGAGAGGCTGACAGGCTGAGAGTCTTCGATGGAGGAGAGCAGAGAGGCGTGAGACTGCGAGAGTGAGAGGCTGAGAGGCTGGGAGTCTTCGATGGAGGAGAGAGGCTCGATTTAGGATTTTAGGGTTTGGGTGAGTTTGAGAACGACAGAAGACCAGAAGTAGAACGCGTTTAGCCTTTTAGGGCTGAAATCAACGACAAGTCGTGCGTCGCATAAGAAAATCGGGTCGGGTCGGTCAAAACGGTATGTATTTGACCCATACCGAGGCCGACCCGTTTAGCTGCTATTCGGTTCGGGTCGGGTCGGTATTCTGTGGAATTGAAGTTGCAGACCGAGCCGATCGGTATCGGCCCGGATCGGTCGGATTCGGTCTCGGTTTTCCGGTATTCAATTCCCAGCCCTACTCTCTTATGCATTGTCCATCCCCAATCAATAAAATGAGCAGTAACTACCATGTAGTTTATGTTTTGACAAGAAGTCCAAGTGTCGATTGTCAAACTAACACAATGAGACTTCAATTCTCTCCTCAACTCCTCCTTAGCATCATACATGCGAAGAAAGTTTTTCATTATGACTTTCCTACAAGGGACTTTAAAAAGAGGCACAGCAACACTGCAAAAGTAATTAAACCCAGGTTTTTCGAAGAAACTAAATGGAAGTTCATCAACAATAATCATGTGAGTACCAGCTTCAATGCAATTATCCTGACTCCAATTCACAGAAACTAAACTGCCCTGCCCTCTTTTCCCATCACTGGTTAACACTTGTTGCCCAGATTCTACCTTAACTCTACCCGGGTATCCTTTACAGACTATCTCTATGTGTTTCCTAAGAGATGAAGTACCATTATCATAAGGATTGTATGCCAAATGCGTTGGACAATACTTACATTGAGCTCGTTTGGTGTTGCCAACCACCTTCTCAACTCCATCAACAGTCTCGATTAATGGATGATCCACCTTCATGAAATGATCCCAGACATCTGACCTCTGCTGGCCTTTCTTTCCTCGTTTTCTTTTCACAGGAGCAGTGTTTCGAGCCTTGCTTGGTTTTGATGTTGGGGCAGCTTCCGGGTTGTTGCAACAACGATTTCATTGCAAGCAGAGGATGGCAATGATTGTTGGGAATCAGACGCAGCAGACTGGCTAGACCCAGATTGTTCGACACCACAAGTTTAAGGCATGATGAAAAAGAATGCAATCGAGTTGGCTATTTGGGAATGAAAAAGAATCAAATCGAGTTTGGGAATGAAAAAGAATCGAGATTCAATATGATATAAGAATAGATTGAATGATTTGAATCGATTAATTGAATTTTGGGGCTAGGGTTTCTGTTGAATTAAGGAAGAACTCATGAGAGATTGAGAGGAGGCGTGTTTGGGAATGAATTTTGGGGTCTGATATGTTTAGGGATTAAGTTGATTTAGGCACGTGTGTTTTCACTGAATACATTGGTTCTAAGGGGTGAAAAACACCAGAAACCGGGACCGAACCGATTCCTTGTTTGTCAGGTCGGTTTCTGTATGAAACCGAAATTCTCGAATCACGAACCGGGCCGAACCGCACCGAACCGACCATTTCGGGTCGGTTCCTCGAGTTTTCGGTTTAAAAATCCCAACCCTACTACAAACAACGACATAGCCCACCTCCCTCTTCTCCATTCTCTCTCACTTTAAGAGTAGCACCATCCATTTATTTTTTCTTCTCTCTCTTTTCCTTAACATCTCTTCCTCTCTATACAAACGCAACTCTCCACCCTCCATATTTAATTTCCTTTCTCTTCTCTCTCTTTTCTCACTTCTCCACCACCAAATTTTATCAATCTCTCAAGATTTGAAGGGAGCTCAAAGGGAAAACCATCACAAGCATCAAGAGGCTTCATTACCATCAAGATTTAGAGCTTCGGTTGTAACGCCCCAAGTTGCACCTCACCAGCCTAAGCTTGTTACAGTGTCGCGAGTCTCTAAAACGACAAACTTTGTGATATTTTTCAATTTGAAAACCGATGCATGATGCTTAAATAAATACAGTGCCAAATCCAAGTATTACCTGATGACCGGTCTCATAGACCCACTACACGACCTTACCTCAAATTAGTTTATAACTAGGTAAGCATAGCGAGAGCGTCCACTACCTAGCTACACACACGAACCGGGACCGTCATGACGATGGGGATACCCGAACGACCGGCGTAACTAACCCTCCGGAGGTTTTGGGGATCGAACCTAAGGAAGTCAGTGCCCCCTCCGCTCTCAAGCCATCACATCTCTCACGACTAGGCAACTACCAACTGTGGTACCCCAACATAATACTGCCATGGCTGACAACTCGTAAACGACTCACATCTCTATCCAATTCCCCCTCACTACAAACACACCGTTATCCGGGAATTTGAATTTAACAAGAGACATACGCAACTACCCTTAGGTGAAATTCCCACTATCCATAGGTAATATTATGTAACAAACGCGGAACCTATGTCAACTATGATGATCAAGTCAATGTTGTCGCCACGATTTATAGCTTTTGACGAACATTATCGTGCAATGGAATACACTCTTCGTTAGGAGTTCATCGATCATTACTATCGTGGAATTTGCAATTCACCGTGGAAGGCATATCGGTCCTCAGAAGGACAGCCACATGAGGAATTAGCCGAGTATCTGTCTTCCCTATTCACGCTTTACGGGGAATACACGACGGAGTCTAACAACCGATTTCTAAAAGTTGTTCCACTAATTTCCACGTGACGACACCTTACGAATTTTCTCGTAGTGCACCCAAGTTCGTTATGTATTCGTTTATGACCCCTATCTTGGCTAATGCATCCACTTCACGAACTCGAAAGCAAAGTACTCCTTCCATCCACGCGGATGATATGCGCCGTGTTAACAACATCGAATCATGTTGCCCTTCTCGCAACAACTACGTGCCAACGAGTTTTTGGACACTAGTTTGTCGAACCGACGATCAGTCTTGTTAATGAGCTTCAACAAGCGTTTCCGTCACGATCAGACGAAATTCGAGGATCACAGTTAAAGGTTTACCTCTTGAAAACTAAAGTTCACACGCTTCCGCTTATGGCATAGCAGCAATCTTGTAAGATTCACAAAAATTAGAGGAACTGATGGTTAAGCAACCATGTACAGCACTCGTAACGTACTTGACGTCAAGACACTTTTCTATAGTACACGTCGTCAAGATCTTGTCAAGAGAAATAACTAAGTGCATGCAAGTTGCGTTTCTGATGGTGATGACGCAAGCTTTCCGCCTTTCGTTTTTCGCACATCTCTTTCTTGACCTTCGATTGCCAATCGTCTAGTAGTGTAGAGAATATCCTCCCTTACTACAGTTTACGTTCAACTTGACTTTTATGAATGAGCAACCGAGAACAATATCACAATCTGCTATAGCAACACTAACAAGACATCAAACTTGATAATCACGACTCATTCATGTCACATAACAACCCATTCTACACATGCAATCAAAATGTTGAAGTGGGCACATTAGGACTAATTGTCCCAACGGAGAGGCCATAAGCTCTAGGAAATTTCAAATGATTTTTCAACACCAAATTGGTAAACTCTCGGAAAAGGAAAGAGAAAGGAAGTGAAAATTTTTGCCAAACAACTTGCAGAAAAAGTTTTCAAATTTACCTTGTCGACTTCTCAATGAGCGACGAAGTTTCAAATAAACACAACACACAAGCATTCCACAAAGTTAAAGACAAAACAGTGCGAATTATTTAGATTACAAGCCCAAAATCCTACTTAGTAACATAAAGACAAACTGAAGATCGTCTGATAAGACCTCTCACAGTTGAAGTAAGATAGATTTCCTTTCTACTCTGGCGAGTCGAAGTGCGCTATTTGCATAAACACACTAGCGGGTCCACATCGGAACTATATTTCTGAAAATTTCCACGAACTTGTTGTGTCGTGTACTTTATTATCCAACACCTAATTTGAGGATTTCACTTTGTGAAAATTTGCTGAAAATATCATCGAGCACTCTGACGCTTATCGAGATAGTTAAATGATTTATCGTACGATCTCCACTAAGCTCGATACATTTTTTCCGGGGCTTACAGTTCCACCCCCCTTAAATAAATTTCGTCCGCGAAATTTCATGTTGGTCAAACGGTCAATAATACTTTACTTCTCATGTCGGACTCTAGTACCCATGACATTTCCTCATTTCTAAATCCTTGTGGTACAAGTTGATTATTACTAGTCATACATATCAACACTGGAGCTAACATGTTTCTTTACCAAGTGTTTCTCATTTATCACCCACAGGATACACTTCGCTCCATTTAATTTCACTTTTCTGTAACCACAAGACTTTTCTTATAGTAACAGAACTAAGTAAATGGTAGTCTGTTCACTCTCCTCGTAACACTGGCATACTTGGCATTTCCGTAAACGATTCATGTTTTGACTTGATTGTTTGCCATTGCTTTCTTCAGTGAGTTTGGTTTGTTGAAAATTGTGTTTATTGCTATTGTTGTTGGACTTGCTAGTTGATTCTTCTTTAGATATCTTGTCGAGTCTAGCTTATTTGATTGCTTTCACATACTCGATTGTTGTGATCTATCCTAAATCTTTTCAAGTCCAACTGTTATATTTTCATACGCTGTATTGAATTGACTGATGGATTCACTTTCAAACTGTGTATATTCATTTGTTGTGTTATTAAGTGAATCATGTTCATTGAAATATTGCCCAGTGTTTGCATTTGTTTTCTAAACTTGATCAAGTCCAATTATCGTGTATGCTTTTATTTGTTCTCTGAATTTGAACGAGTATTGCCACCCAAAACTCCTCCACAGTGCACAGACCGCGGCAAAGATGTGAGCCCAATATGAGGTAAAAATAAAAGGAGCAAGGTATGTGAACGACAAACTTGAGTTTATGTAAATGTGATTGATGCTGGATTGTTGAAAGTGATTATGTGAAATATGGTTGGTTGTTTAATTGAGTTGTGGAGATATTGGTTTTGGATTGAAATGAATACAGCATGGGACTACGTACTAATTCCAATTTTGTTGAATAAATTGCAGTATTGAAAGTTGTTCTTCATTTCAGCTTGACAATGTCATCCGATGAGGAAGAGCCATGGGAAGTGGAAAAAGTGAATGATGATGAAGATCCCGTAGAAGTAAGTTCATTGGCTGGTCCAGAAACTAGGGATACCGAATCTACAGCTAGCGGTCCCTCAGTTAACTTCCAGGCACATCCAGATTAGCCACCTTGGGGACATGTGTAGCCTCCAGCGGAGCCTTTTGCAGCAGACTTACTGCAGAAGGACTGGACTGTGAGTCAGTATACCTATTTATTCACTCGTGGGCTCGAGGAGAAAAGGAGGGCTGGACATGTGAGATCAAATCAGGCGGCCACAAGGAGCTACATTCTTGGTTTCAACTCCAGGATTCGGGAACATATGCTTTCATATTATGATAACAATTGTCACTATATTTCACTATCAGATAGAGATGAAACCGTCGAAAGAGTAATGGGTATCATCGACACGATTGAACACTATAAAGCTCATCACCTACTGATTTCCGACGCATTTAAGGAGGAACTGTTCGCATGTCAATCAACGAAGGATATATATTTCAAGGAGTGTAGACTCCGAAATATAGTTCCGGTGTGGACCCGCTAGTGTGTTTATGCAAATAGCGCACTTCGACTCGCCAGAGTAGAAAGGAAGTCCCATTACTCTTTCGACGGTTTCATCTCTATCTGATAGTGAAGTATGGTGACAACTGTTATCATAATATGGAAGCATATGTTCCCGAATCCTGGAGTTGAAACCAAGAATGTAGATCCTTGTGGCCGCCTGATTTGATCTCACATGTCCAGCCCTCCTTTTCTCCTCGAGCCCACGAGTGAATAAATAGGTATACTGACTCACAGTCCAGTCCTCCTACAGTAAGTCTGCTGTAAAAGGCTCCGCTGGAGGCTACACATGTCCCCAAGGTGGCCAATCTGGATGTGCCTGGAAGTTAACTGAGGGACCGCTAGCTGTAGATTCGGTATCCCTAGTTTCTGGACCCGTCAATGAACTTACTTCTACGGGATTTTCATCATCATTCACTTCTTCCACTTCCCATGGCTCTTCCTCATCGGATGACATTGTCAAGCTGAAATGAAGAACAACTTTCAATACTACAATTTATTCAACAAAATCGGACTTAGTACGTAGTCCTATGTTGTATTCATTTCAATCCAAAACCAACATCTCCACAACTCAATTAAACAACCAACCATATTTCACATAATCACTTTCAACAATCCAGCATCAATCACATTTACATAAACTCAAGTTTGTCGTTCACATACCTTGCTCCTTTTATTTTTACCTCATACTGGGCTCACATCTTTGCCGCGGTCTGTGCACTGTGGAGGAGTTTTGGGTGGCAATACTCGTTCAAATTCAGAGAACAAATAAAAGCATACACGATAATTGGACTTGATCAAGTTTAGAAAACAAATGCAAACACTGGGCAATATTTCTGTACATACCACCTATATTACATATCGCCAAGCATAATCAACGACCTCATAGGTGGGCCCCACGACATGGCTAGCCCCGCCTATGGCATGCATCCGGTAGGCCGACACCCGAGCTACGTTGTCATGGTGGAGGTTGGCCGGTACCTCGTAGGGAGGCCACCCTCCCATGCTCTCCAAGAGGCCTTCAAGAGAAGTAAATATATGTATTCTGTCCCACATCGGAAATGTAAACTAGATGGGGACTTCCTTTAGCTATAAGAGGAAGTCTTCCCCTTCTTAGAAGGGATGGATCCATGATCCCTATACTTGTATCACTACAAAGGTCACTTGACCTCACTCATAGTAGAATCTCTAAGTGGACGTAGCCTTGCCTCAAGAGCAAGGTGAACCACTATACATGCGGTGTTATCTCTCTCTCTCCCCATCATGATCCACACATAGTTCCCGTTCCGTATTCTTCAGTAGAAACATTGGCGCTAGAAGGAGGGTCCCTATGTTTGGGTAACGAGCCTCCGACCTTGAGCAAGGGTCATGGACGAGAACCACTCATGATCACGCTGCCACACCACCACCCATCAAGGAGTCAAGGTCCAGTTGCATATAGTCCCGTATGTCAACCCACCCCGGAGACCCCGACCTCTACTTGGACCCGCTGGGTTTGACTCTTCACCGGTATCACCCATTCATCTCTCGGTGACTACCTCTACTCAATCTGGTTCCCATACGGTATAATTACTCTGGTCTGCCTCATGCTACCAGCAGCACTTACCGGTACCACTCTATTCTTCCGGGAACTTACCACAACAAGACTAACCGGTACCCACTGGTCGCGTCCGAATTCCACTTGCCATGTCAACCCCCTCAATCCGGGAATCGGTACCGATGACCTCAGTCCACCACTTCAAGTCCGGCTCCGAGTCAGTGGAGGCTCATTTCGCCCGGTATCCACTAAGCATCCGGCACCCGAATGACTCTCCGGCACTCTCTTGGCCTCATGCATCAACCCAAAGCTCCCTGAGCACCGAAGACTCAGTTTCCAAAAAAAGAAACCCGACGACCCCGCCCGGTATCCACTAAGCATCCGGCACCTGAATGACTCTCCGGCACTCTCTTGCCTTCACTGGTACCCCTGCCATCACCGGTACCTGCTGGCCTCCTTCACCCACTACTCTCCGGGAATCAAGACACGTCCGGGGTTTCAAAAAAAAAAAAAATTCCGGTACCCGGCCCCAATCCTCATCGGTACCAACTACTTAACCCGAAGATAAGTACCCGCTGGCTTCCTTAACCAACTTCTGTTCTCTTGGGAATCAAAGGCACTCCGGGAACCAAAAAGAAAAAAGAGGTGGAAAAGAAAGAATTTGGTTCGGAGTTTCTCTCTCCTTGGTCTACAAACCGGGCAGTAGCTCCATGTACTACTGGTGGCTCATCCCGGTCGCTGGCAGTCGCTCCGAGTTCACTTTTCATCTCGGCCCCCCATCGCCTCCCGGCAACATACGGCACTTCGCCCAGCAATTCATCTCCCCAGCGGTACTTTGCCTATTACAAACTCAGCAAAAAAAAAAAAAAAAAAAAAAAAAGAGAAAAGCTTCGGGTCTGTTCGTTTCAGTATACCCGGATCCTTTCCGGATTCCCACACCATTAGTTCCCGGGTTCACCTGCAAACCCATTCGAGCATCACATGCAAGCCTCAATGCGCATTGCTACCAGATCCGACCCCGTAAGCCTCCAACCGGGCCAAACTCATCAATCACACCATGGAGTTCCCTTCCGGTTCAAACTCAGTGACTTACAGGTACCCGCTAGCCTCATCAACCAACTCATGCACGTGAGTACATGGGTCCTTCACCTCATCCCGGAACCAAGTCCTGGAATCGATTCCCGGAATCTATTTCTCAAGCGGCACCTCGTCCAACTTTTGGTACCCGATGGTTCATCACCGGTACCTTCATCAGCAGCTCATTCCGGCAGCAGCTTCGCTCTAAGACCTTCATCAGCAGCTCATTCCGGTACCGGACTGAGCACCGGTGCTTTGCCTCAGCTCTAGAATCATTTGCCCCCGGTCATTACTCTCAACTGATTTGAGTGGCTGCCTTTCGAAAACATACCCCCGGTCAACCACTTCAAAAATTATACTTACTCAACCAGGCACATCCTTATACAAACAAGGTCAAACAAATTATCGGCACCCGCTAGCCGACGTGGAGCGTTATACTTGGATAACTCCAACATGATTTGGTATTCGGGTCAATCCCAATTTTCAACTTCTCCAATCGGCAAAAGATAAGTTCTCATTTACACTTTTAAATTTGAACTAATGCAATGGTTTACATGCTTCAAATAACGATTTCTATAATCTAAGCATGTCTACGATATTTGATAATTTCGGTATCACATCTATTACGACTATGTATTAATGTCAAGCTTTAATTTGATTGCAATCCAATTAAATTGCTACATATACACATGTGACATTCACTAAAATAAATGCAACATGCATCTCATAAATCCCCGCCCCGAGCGCGGTACCCCCAAGGGGTAAGTCAAGGTCATATCATTACATAAATCCTCTCCAATCGGCGAGGTACCCCAACGGGGTTACAAGGCAAATGCCATCATTCTTCCCGGGGCCACGCCACCAGGTACCGGAGGCGAAAGCTACCGGATACCCCAACGGGGTTACAATGCTCAATCTCTGATTCTACCCGGGGCCACGCCACCGGGTAAAGGAGGCCTACAGGCCCTCATTCAACCCCATTGGGTTAAGAAGACTCAAGTCCTCATTCTACCCTTCCGGGTATCAGAGGCTCAAGTCCTCATTTACCCTTCCGGGTATCAGAGACCCAAATCCTCATGCTACCCCATCGGGTACTAGAGGCATCAAGCCCTCATGCCACCCCATCGGGTACGAGAGGCATCAAGCCCTCACTCTACCCTATCGGGTACTAGAGGCATCAAATCCTCATTCTACCCCATCGGGTACTAGAGGCATCAAGCCCTCATGCTACCCCATCGGGTACGAGAGGCATCAAGCCCTCACTATACCCTATCGGGTACTAGAGGCATCAAGCCCTCATGCTACCCCATCGGGTACGAGAGGCATCAAGCCCTCATGCTACCCTATCAGGTACTAGAGGCACCAAGTCCTCATTCTACCCTTCCGGGTATCAGAGGCCCAAGTCCTCATTCTACCCCATCGGGTACGAGAGGCTCAAATCCTCATTCTACCCTATCGGGTACTAGAGGCACCAAGTCCTCATCCTACCCTTCCGGGTATCAGAGGCCCAAGTCCTCATTCTACCCTTCCGGGTATCAGAGGCTCAAATCCTCATTCTACCCCATCGGGTACTAGAGGCATCAAGCCCTCATGCTACCCCATCGGGTACGAGAGGCATCAAGCCCTCACTCTACCCTATCGGGTACTAGAGGCATCAAATCCTCATTCTACCCCATCGGGTACTAGAGGCATCAAGCCCTCACTATACCCTATCGGGTACTAGAGGCATAAAGCCCTCATGCTACCCCATCGGGTACGAGAGGCATCAAGCCCTCATGCTACCCTATCAGGTACTAGAGGCACCAAGTCCTCAATCTACCCTTCCGGGTATCAGAGGCTCAAGTCCTCATTCTACCCTTCCGGGTATCAGAGGCTCATGTCCTCAATCTACCCTTCCGGGTATCAGAGGCCCAAATCCTCATTCTACCCTTCCGGGTACCAGAGGCCCAAGTCCTCAAACTACCCTTCCGGGTATCAGAGGCTCAAGTCCTCATTCTACCCTTCCGGGTATCAGAGGCTCAAGTCCTCATTCTACCCTTCCGGGTATCAGAGGCTCCAGTCCTCATTCTACCCTTCCGGGTATCAGAGGCTCATGTCCTCAATCTACCCTTCCGGGTATCAGAGGCTCATGTCCTCAATCTACCCTTCTGGGTATCAGAGGCTCAAGTCCTCATTCTACCCTTCCGGGTACCAGAGGCCCAAGTCCTCAATCTACCCTTCCGGGTATCAGAGGCTCAAGTCCTCATTCTACCCTTCCGGGTATCAGAGGCTCATGTCCTCAATCTACCCTTCCGGGTATCAGAGGCCCAAATCCTCATTCTACCCTTCCGGGTACCAGAGGCACCAAGTCCTCAATCTACCCTTCCGGGTATCAGAGGCTCAAGTCCTCATTCTACCCTTCCGGGTATCAGAGGCTCATGTCCTCAATCTTCCCTTCCGGGTATCAGAGGCCCAAATCCTCATTCTACCCTTCCGGGTACCAGAGGCCCAAGTCCTCAAACTACCCTTCCGGGTATCAGAGGCTCAAGTCCTCATTCTACCCTTCCAGGTATCAGAGGCTCAAGTCCTCATTCTACCCTTCCGGGTATCAGAGGCTCATGTCCTCAATCTACCCTTCCGGGTATCAGAGGCCCAAGTCCTCATTCTACCCTTCCGGGTATCAGAGGCCCAAGTCCTCAATCTACCCTTCCGGGTATCAGAAGCCCAAGTCCTCATTCTACCCTTCCGGGTACCAGAGGCCCAAGTCCTCAATCTACCCTTCCGGGTATCAGAAGCCCAAGTCCTCATTCTACCCTTCCGGGTATCAGAGGCCCAAGTCCTCAATCTACCCTTCCGGGTATCAGATGCCCAAGTCCTCATTCTACCCTTCCGGGTACCAGAGGCCCAAGTCCTCAATCTACCCTTCCGGGTATCAGAAGCCCAAGTCCTCATTCTACCCTTCCGGGTATCAGAGGCCCAAGTCCTCAATCTACCCTTCTGGGTACAGAGGCTCAAGTCCTCATTCTACCCTTCGGGGTACCAGAGGCCCAAGTCCTCAATCTACCCTTCCGGGTATCAGAAGCTCAAGTCCTCATTTACCCTTCCGGGTATCAGAGACCCAAATCCTCATTCTACCCCGTCGGGATCCATAGACTCAAGCCCTCAGAAAACCCCACTTGGTACCCTCAAAGGGTAAGCCAAGGTCCCGTCCCTTGCTTTTGAGTCATCTCACCTCCCGAGCATTCTCTATACTTGGGGGACTTATTCATACCACTTATCACAAGTGGAGGTAGTACCCGACCGGGACTATCATTGAGCATCACGCTCATACTTTCGTGTTCTGGTCTATTAATGGAAATATTGAAATTTTTCATCTATTGTTGATTGCAACAATTAAATTTCTTTTACATCCCATTAATAAGACCATAGGACAAAACTCACACCCGCTCAACATGAGCGAGCTCAACTCTTACATTCCCGTTACACATGAGCCAAACAATCGGGTTATGGCTTATACGTTCGGGTTAAGTAACCTATACTTGGGGGACTATCATGGTCACGCCAATCTCGCTAGTATTGTCAATGGTTACTTCGATACCGGAGCTTCATTCTTAGCCTTACCGGCTTCGTCTACCGTAGCCTAAATCCAAATTCCTGTTTTACTACGTGACTTGGGGGACTCGGCGAGTAACAACACTCTCGATCCTAACACATATGTATCACGTGCATACAGCATTACATATCATTATGTGTCATCGTGTTCATCACACATCTATGCATCATATGCACTTCGTTATACTATCATAACACATACATTTTCGACTTATACGTCGTATGTCAAACATTACATAATAAGATGCATACACACATTGCGTAACATGCATCTCACATAAACATTCATGCACCTCGATGCATTTGACTCAAATGTCACTTCGATTGCCCTAGCGCAATCAATATGCTTTGTGTGCACTCATCTTATTTGCAGGTACTAGCTTGATGAGGGCCCCTGGGCACCAACATACCCGCAGAGTCCCTTCTTACTTACGGAGTTGGGGGACTAGTATGGGTATAGCGTTCAACAAGGTCATCACTCATACTTGGCGGCATCATATTTAAACTCCCCAACCAAGAAGCGCCTCTTACTCGGGGACTTGGGGAACTTGTACATACCACCTATATTACATACCGCCAAGCATAATCAACGACCTCATAGGTGGGCCCCACGACATGGCTAGCCCCGCCTATGGCATGCATTCGGTAGGCCGACACCCGAGCTACGTTGTCATGGTGGAGGTTGGCCGGTACCTCGTAGGGAGGCCACCCTCCCATGCTCTCCAAGAGGCCTTCAAGAGAAGTAAATATATGTATTCTGTCCCACATCGGAAATGTAAACTAGATGGGGACTTCCTTTAGCTATAAGAGGAAGTCCTCCCCTTCTTAGAAGGGATGGATCCATGATCCCTATACTTGTATCACTACAAAGGTCACTTGACCTCACTCATAGTAGAATCTCTAAGTGGACGTAGCCTTGCCTCAAGAGCAAGGTGAACCACTATACATGCGGTGTTATCTCTCTCTCTCTCCCCATCATGATCCACACATAGTTCCCGTTCCGTATTCTTCAGTAGAAACAATTTCAATGAACAGGATTCACTTAATAACACAACAAATGAATATACACAGTTTGAAAGTGAATCCATCAGTCAATTCAACACAGTGTATGAACATATAACAGTTGGACATGAAAAGATTTAGGATAGATCACAACAATCGAGTATGTGAAAGCAATCAAATAAGCTAGACTCGACAAGATATCCAAAGAAGAATCAACTAGCAAGTCCAACAACAATAGCAATAAGCAAAACTTTCAACAAACCAGATTCACTGAACAAAGCAATGGCAAACAATCAAGTTGAAAAATGAATCCAATAATTTATCAACATTCAAAAGAATAAAAGAGCACACAAACACAAGTTCAATTACAAGGATAAGTCGGAACATAAGTCAACCTTTTGAAGAAGGGATAACGATTTTCTGATTAAGGGATCCAAAGGAAGAACAAACAATAGTTCTGACTAACAATAAGTCAAACTTCGGAGAATAATTCTATGAGTCAACAAACCCCTTATGGATGGTTGAACGACTTACGGTTTCACGAAACCGGAAATCAAGACTCTAGACGAATTTCCAAAAACTGTTTAAATCAGTGTAAGATTTTGTTCAAAAACCTCAAATGTAAAAACCCACGATAAAGTTAAACAACGTTTTCTGCTAAAACTTCCCTTTTTCGGTAAGAAGCATCTTTCCGACAAAACACATTTCAAAGTCGGCTCGGGTTAAACACGTAAATCGCTAAGCAACAGAAATCCAGACATTCAAATAGTTGAAAGAATAATCTCTTGTCCACATTGCCCATCAAAACACATTTTCGAAACACTTTCAGAAACTCCTTCAAAAACCATTTTTCGAAACCCTTTTTCCAAAACATTTTCCAAAAAAAATTTCAAAATGTTTTTCGAGACTCGGTCTTCTAAACTGAAGTCAAACAGTTTCAAACAATAAGGAGAAGTTCTCACAACTTTCCAAGTCAATGGTTCGGAAACACGTTCTCGAACAAGCATTTCTCAAGTCGACTTTTTAACAGAATTTGAAAATTTTCATGAGCCGACAAAAACTTTTTTGGGTACCAGAGGTTTTTAAATCGTTAAAATCGAAAACTCGTAAGCATTGCTCTGATACCACTTTCTGTAACGCCCCAAGCCGCATCTCATCAGCCTAAGCTCGTTACAGTGCAGCGAGTCTCTAAAACACAAACCGAACGCTCAATTTACATCCTAGAGAACCGCTAGGCATTTTAGTTTGAAAACTTTTTGAAAAACACAGTGAAAGCTACAAGTACTTTTGAGGTGAAAATCTTTAAATCACTAAAATTTATTTCATTCGTCCGGAACTTGAAATGAATGTACACACGATAGTACGAACTTCAGGAAATGAGAATTCGATCGAATTAGACACAAAGCGAATTATCAACAAATTTCAGAATACGGAATTCAAGGAAAAGAATTCAGAACAAACTCTAGACGATAATTTACCGAACTTGTTCTGCACACCCAGCTCCGTCCGCTATTGTCCCGTCACCAGTGCACAGTACCTGCATCCAAACTGTTGTAGGGTGAGCATTCGTCCTCGCTGCTCAACAGGAACTCTAACTCGACTAGGTTTGAAACCGCTAATTGAAGTTTTGGAGCTCCAGTATAAAAACATGCTTAAACCAAGTATTTAAAAGAACAACAAAATTTTCTTAAAAAAAAAAATGCTTTCTGTCTTGAAAATCGATGCATGTTACTCAATTGAATATGCGCGTTGAATCTTACCGATAGTCGGTCTCATAGACCCACTACACGACCTTACCTCACTTTATTTTATCACCAAGTAAGCGTAGAGAGAGCGTCCACTACCTAGTTACACACACGTACCGAGTCCGTCATTACGATCAGAATACCCGGACGACCGACGTAACTAACCCTCCGGAGGTTAAGGGGATCAAACCCAAGAAAGTCAGTGCCACCTTTCGCTCTCAAGCCATCACATCTCTCACAATTTGGTTAGTATGCATTGCATTTTAACATAACCAGACCATACCACTTAACATGCATAATTTTAATAACAATAAATAAGAAAACCACTAACCGAGGAGAGTCCTGAATCCCAACCTGGATTCCGATGCTTTCTCTCACGTACTCCGAGAGTCGCGAACCTTCCGTTCCTCGGGTAACTGGAGTCCTATGTTCCGACATTTCGATAGTTAATATCTCATTGAACTAATAATTGAAATCTCGACGATTAACAAATCGTACAACCAACTTTTCCTGGTTTGACCAGGAGTTGACCAACTTTGATCATTGTTTGATCAACATTTGACCAATCAAGACAGGTTCGATAATTATCCCAATTACCGAACATTTACTTGAAATTGCAATATTGACCAAGTACATATATTAAGTGCGCACCCAATTTACTAAGGCCACCCAATATATATTAATTTCTTTTACTTACTACCAATTTTAACCTATGCACAAGCAAAGATCATGTTTCCAATTTCGTCAACGAATTATCCGACACTTGGTCTTTTACTTCCATGTCGCATTTTGTCGCATAGTAATTCGATGGACAACCAATTCATTCCAATTTTCACACAAGGTGTGCCCAAAACTACTAAGGACACCCAAGATCATAACTTGACCATTTTTTTTTTCAATTGTTCCACAACCCTTTCGAACAACCTGCGCTAGTAAACCTTAGCAAAACACTAACTTGCAGAACCAGAAACAATCTCAAACTACCATTTCCAACAATCTGCTGTAGCAACACTAACAAGACATCAAACTTGATAATCACGACCCATTCATGTCACATGCATAACAACCCATTCTACAGAAAAACAGAATTTTAATTTCCATCAAGCCAGACCAAACTCAGTAGCAACACTTCCGATCATTAACACGAACAAAACTCGATTCAAAAGGTCGAATTATACCTTCGGAAACCGACTGAAATCGAGCCCAACACACTGCCGAGACTGAGATGGTGATGAACTGAGGATGTCGACGTAATCCACCCAAGAAAGCTGCCAACTATCTTGTCTACAGTTGCAGTCAAGGCCGAGACCAAGCCAAGGAGAGCCGGAAAGGTCGCCGGCGTCGAAGACAGCGACGGAACCGAGATGAACCCAGAAACGAAATTGTCAAAACTTGATCAAATCGAAAATCTAATTATACTAGAGTGTAGAGCACGACGAGAGGAGTGAGTTCCATACCACATGCTGTCCAATCGGTGGCCGGAGTCGCCGGAATTCGCAGAGGTTGCCGGAGAAAGTTCGGGCCTCTCGTCGTCGATTTTCCGTCTCCGTTCAGTACATGTAGATTTTTTTTTTTTTTTTTAAATCAAGTTAGGCAGCCGTATCTCTCTCTCTCTCTCTCTCAAACTTTCATCATGAGTTATGTTATGCCATGGCGTCTCGACTTGCATCTTCACTAGCAATCACTAAGGGGAAAGAGCAGGTGGATCTGAGTCCTTCATAAGAAAAGTGTTTGAGGCAATCAAAGGTGTTCTTGGTGGGGAAACTGGTCACAGCTCGAGGTTGAAGGTACGTTTGTTTCTGGGCCTGTTTCGCCATGCTTGGCGGGTTAATGGCACTCTGCAGGTTGAGGAGGCAAAGGGACAAAGGGTTCTCTTTACTCTTTCAGATTCGGCTTACAGGGATCAGATCTAGAAAGGAGCATCGTGGGGTTCAATCGCTTTGTATGACGGCATGACTCTGGTAGAAAAGGTGTCATTCACCACAACATCTTACTGGATCACCTTGTAAGGAAATCCTTCTACTTTTTTATCTGAAAGGGTCTTGAGGATGATTGGATTTACTCTCGAAGACTTTAAAGAGATTGACAAGCCTGTAAGTGTGTCGGCAAGTACTAGATTAGGGTTGAGATTTCTCTTAATCGACCTCTATCTTTCAAACAGTGGTATTGAATGGAAGATAAAGTGGCATTCCTCTACAAATTCAGGTATGATAAACTGTTTGGGCAGTGTGCTGTTTGTGGTCTTGTTACACATGTTGGGCTACCTTGTTCTGGTTCGGCCTTAGATAAGGATGATGCGGAGGCGAAGCGCATCGTTTTGGGTGTCTAGCCAATGGTGCAAGTGGGCGCTGGAGCGTCGGCTTCTAGTTCTAACTTTGCGAGCAGCAGCAGGGTAAACACTACTTTGAGGGACTAGGGTTTCAGTCAATGGCCAAACCCTAGTTTTTCGAACACAGGTACCAAACCCAATGTCGGAGAGACTGATGCATAACCCAGCCTATCTGACGCAAAAACCACGCTGGCAAGTAGTCATTAGAAGGCATAATGAATCAAAGATGATGTCTGAGACAATCACTGGGAAGCAAAGGTCTCGAGTTGGTGCGGAGTTTACTATATCTCCGAAAAAGTTGAAGCTGAGTTTGGCAATGGGGAAGAAGAACTTGAACTTGGAACCTTAAAATATGTGCTTGGTTTCGGTGGTACAAGATAATGCAGGTGCAAATCCTGTCAAAAAGAAGAGAGGAAGACCGGTGGGCAGCAAGAATAAGTTCCTTATGGTGACAAGAAGAAGGCTCTGAAGCCTGATGGTGTAATTGAGAAGTAGAGGATAATGAAGGAAAATCTGTTGGCAAAGCTCGATAGTTCATATTCTAGTACAAACTCCAACTCTAAGGGGAAGGAGCTAGTAAAATAATAACTTTTAAAGACTTACTAACGTTGAGTCATATAAGAAAATAGAGAAGAAAATAAGCGCTCTCAGCGAACCCTAGTCTGGGTCTTCCCAGAAAACCTATATCGGGCATCCGCCCGTTACATTGTGCGGCACCGGTCTCCGGCGGTCGCTGTTCTATCTCGGCGGCGCAAGCTCTCTGGGCACCCAGTCCTCTAAGCGAGGTCTTTCTCTTGGCCGCTGTTGTACGGCGCGCCTGCATCAACTTTGCCGGCGTTTTGCACGGCTCCTGTTTTTGTTTAATCCGGAGGGGGTTGAGGAGTTCGATAAGTTTTCTTTGCCCAGTTTGCTGGTCTGGGAATGGAGATTCTATCATGGAATATCAGGGGCACCAAAGACCCTAAGAAATTCAGGGCTTTGGCGTCGATTATACAGCAGAGACGTCCTAGTATTGTGTTCTTGATCGAGACAAAGTGTAGAGACAAGCACGCGTTCGATCGGTTGCGTAACGATTTGGGTTTCCGTCATGGCATAATGCAAGAATGTTCTGAAACAGGTGGAGGAGGATTGATGCTATTGTGGGTAGATGAGATTGATCTTCATCTCCGGTCGCACTCACCGCATCATATTGATGTAGATGTCGTGCTGCCGGAATCTCAGGGAGGGAGATGGCGTCTCACAGGTTTTTATGGGCATCCAGATGCTCATCTCCGCTCTGCGTCATGGGATTTGTTACGTCTGCTTGCCTTCATGCCAGGTTCTCCTAACTGGTTGGTGGTTGGTGATCTAAATGAAATCATCAGCTCCAGGGAGAAATCAGGAGGAGGTCTTCGTCCCTCAAGACAAATGGATGCGTTCCAAACAGTGTTGGATGACTGTGCTCTTACAGATTTAGGGTTTGAGGGCAGCCTATTCACATGGCATAATTCGGAGACTCAATGCAGGTTAGACCGTGCAGTTGCCACGCAGGGGTGGTGTCAAGTGTATGGACTGAATAGGGTGCTCCACCTTCCTCCCTCTTGTTCTGATCATGTCCCGATTCTTGTTGAAGCACATATTCAGGCTCCAATTCAGTTTCCATCACGCAGAACCAGATTTCGGTTTGAAGAAATGTGGACAAAGGATGATTCTTGTGAAGAAGTAATCCGGGAGCAGTGGCAGACGGATAGGGACGGTTTCGAGCAGTTTCGGTTGCAAGGAAAACTTTATAGCACGAGGTTGGGTTTACTCAACTGGAAGAGGCAGGTTTTTGGTGCGCGGCATGAGGAGATGGCCTACATTAGTAAGCAGCTGGAACATTTTTTGTCCCTTCCCTTTGCAGCGTCTGACCTTCCCGAAAGAAGATTGCTACAAGAGAGATTTGATACTTTGCTGGAGTTGGAGGACACTCTTTGGAAGCAAAGGTCGAAAACTACTTGGTTGAAGGATGGTGATAGGAACACGCGTTTCTTTCATCAAAAAGCATCCAACAGAAAGCAGCGAAATTACTTAAAGGGTTTGTTCGATTCAACTGGAATTTGGCAAGACACTCCAGGAGGTATTGAGGCAATCGTTTTGGATTATTATAATTCACTGTTTCGATCCACAAATGTTTCTGATGAGCAAATGGAGCCGGTTCTTTCTTCTGTGGTACCGGTAATAACGCCAGACTTGGGTGCCTCCTTATTACTAGAATACTCTGCGGATGAGATTAAGCATGCACTGTTTCAGATGTATCCTACAAAGTCTCCAGGTCCAGATGGTATGCCTCCTCTATTTTATCAAAAATATTGGCATATTGTAGGTAATGATATTGTGACTGCTGTGCGTGAATTTTTATCTACTGGTAATTTGCTGAAGGAGGTTAATTTTACTCATGTTTGTTTGATTCCAAAAGTGAAAAATCCTACTGAAATGTCCCATCTTCGTCCAATCGCCCTTTGCAATGTGGTTTACAAGATTTGTGCAAAGGTGCTTGCAAATCGTTTGAAGCCTATTCTTGATCAGATTATTTCCCCATATCAGAGTGCTTTTGTTCCTGGTAGGTTGGTAACAGATAACACTCTGGTTGCTAATGAAGTGGCTCACTACCTATGGAACAAGAGAGATGGAGGTGGAGGTCAACTTGCTCTTAAGCTTGACATAAGTAAGGCCTATGACAAGATGGAATGGTCTTACTTGAGAGCTATATTATTAAAGTTGGGCTTTCCATGTCAGTGGGTTCAGGTTGTGATGGAGTGTGTGACTTCTGTTCGATATTCTTTTCTTATCAATGGTACTCCAAGAGGCTACATAACTCCAACAAGAGGTCTCAGGCAAGGAGACCCTCTTTCTCCCTATCTGTTCCTTTTATGTACTGAAGGGTTTTCCTCACTCATTCAAAGGATGCACAATAATGGCTCTTTAGTGGGGATTAAGATATGCAGAAGGGCTCCGGTTCTTCACCATCTCTTATTTGCAGATGATAGTTTTCTCTTTGCCGAGGCTACTCCTGCCAGTTGTATTCAGATCAAGGAAGTTCTTGAAGTATATGCTACTGCTTCAGGTCAGCTGATTAATTTTGGGAAGAGTAGTGTTTGTTTTAGTCGTAATTTATCATTAGAAGGGCAGCAGGATTTAGCGGATTTATTGGGAGTTGATTTGGTGCCGTACCATGAAAAATATCTTGGGTTGCCTACTCTTGTGGGGCGCTCCAAGAAGGATACTTTCTCATATTTGAAGGATAGATTGAGGAAGAGGCTAGCGGGGTGGCAAGGAAAATTTTTAAGTGGTGCGGGAAAAGAGTTATTGTTGAAAGTGGTGGCTCAATCTCTTCCAACCTACGCTATGAGTTGCTTTTTATTACCTCAAACTTTTTGTAATGAGCTGCAGCAAATGTGTGCCAATTTTTGGTGGGGTGACTCAGAGAATGGGAGAAAAATTCATTGGAGCTCTTGGAATAATATGTGTGCCCCAAAGGACCGAGGAGGGTTGGGTTTTCGTAATCTTTATGCTTTTAATCTAGCCATGTTGGCCAAACAAGCTTGGAGAATTATAGAAAATCCAAACTCACTTGTGGGAAGGCTCTACAAGGCACGGTATTTTCATTCTAAAACTTATTGGGAGGCTTCTTTGGGGGGAGCTCCTTCTTATTCTTGGAGAAGCATTTTAGCTGCTAAGCAAGTGGTTGAGCTAGGCTCAAGATGGCAAGTTGGAAATGGTGCTACTATTGCTATTTGGGAGGACAGGTGGATGCCTAGGCCTCATGGGTTTCGGCCCTTACTACCACTTAGGAGTCCTACCACTTTGAGGTATGTTCATCAGCTTATTGATGTGGCTAATGGTTGTTGGAATGTCCCTTTATTGGAGAGTTTATTCCCTGGTGAGGATGTGGAGGTTATTAGCTCAATTCCTTTGAGTTCTAGATGTCTTGAGGATAAACTGATTTGGCATTATGATAGTAAGGGAGTTTTTTCAGTGAGTAGTGCTTATGTTGTGGCTAGAGACAGTTTGGTCCTCCCAGTCATGGTTACTTCTAGCTCCTCTCCTCATCAGTTTTTTGATACCATTTGGAAGAAGTTTTGGAAGTGCAAGGTGCCAAGTAAAGTGAAACTTTGCTTATGGAAAGCTTGTAAAGATTTTCTGATACGCTAAAAGCAAGCGCGCAATTTAACCCTGCAAAATGTAGTTGTTAGTATAGAATAAGTAGGGATCGTTCTATTCCGGGGATTGAGGGTACACCTGTCATTGTCAAACAATTAAACAATTAAAATTAAAACAAAGTATAATATTCACAAATGTATTCACAAAATATAAACATTTTACACGAAAAGGGGGGATTTTGTTTTTGGTTTTTTTCAAAAATGAAACTAAGTTAACAAAAACAATTAAAATGCAAAAACATAAAAATACGAATGGAATGAAGGAACAAAGATCAAAACCGAAACTTATGATTAAAATTGATTCAAACCCTAATATTGTTCATCTAAGTCATGAGAAAGGAGTTGATCATGTGAAACATTCGAAAGCAAATGAATTCCCATTTTTTACTTTTCAATGCTAATTAACCTAAGCGAAAGCACCTAGATTAATCCTATCAAACATGCAATCAAACCCTAGAAAGCTAGTCAATCATGTCATGTTTAACGCATTACACATAGAGAAAGGCTATCAACTCAAGTGTACAACTTAGTATGGAAAAGTCCACCTAATTGCAATTCTCTTTAATTAAATTCGATCTTTGTACAAAACCTTTACTACTTTGATTCAAGTTTACACAAAACGAAAAGTCGATTTCATGTTCTTAAACCTAGCACCATTCATATCGAAACCCTAAGTGTTTGCAACCACATAAGATTAAAATACAAAAGTTATCTATAACGCAAATTTAATTAAACAAACCCACATAAGCAACTCTCGAATCACAATATATGAATCTGAAAATTCTCAATTAATCATAAAAATTCCAGAAATAATACTTTGTTCAAACATATATGTCAACTAGTTCATAACCAACGAAATTCAAAGCAAAGGTTACAAAGGAGAATAGGATTACACCGTGGATGAAGATGAGATGGATGATTCACGTTGTGGATTCTTGAAACTCGAAAGCAAGCTTCAAGGATGGCTATGGATGGAAGTGCTCACGGCTTCTCTTCTTCTTCTTTGGCCTTGCTTGAACTCGTGGAGATGACTAAACTTGAAACTAGAGGATGGAAAGGAAAATGGAAAGGAAATGGAGAGACAAAGAAGATGGAATGGATGAAGGAATGTCCTTTCTTCTTTGTTGTAGCCTCTATTTATAGGCTACCAAGCAAAACTATTTGGATTTAAACAAATGATGATATGTTAGGTTTGAGCATTTAAACATTAATGGAATTTATTAGGTTTGAGCATTTAAACACTAATGGAATTTGTTAGGTTTGAGCATTTAAACACTAATGGAATTTGTTAGGTTTGAGTCACTTTCTACTCATTTTTCCTTCAATTAATTCTCCACCAAGACTTCAGATTTTGCCCGTGACTTCTTCATATGAAATGATCCATCATGAGTGTAGATCATTCTGTAAAATTTTCAGAATTTATCTCCATGTGTTTGGGCCGGAATTTCTGCTGGACTCCTTACAGGTCCAGTTTTCCAGTTTTGCTTCTGCAGAACATTGGGCTGACTGTTTGAAGGCCTTCCACTTCTTTTTGGCTCTTGCACTCTTCATAAGAAATGTTTCTTAGGATGTCTAGAATGGATCTGGAAGGTTTCAGCTCATTTGAAGTTCATTTGGTCAGGTGGTCGCTCCTTCTTCCTTGCTTGGCTTGGTTTCTCCTAGCCGGAGTAGGAAAATGTGTAAAGTTGACCTTTTTAGTGCATTTCCATTTTTCTCCATCATTTTATGGACCTAACACTTATTTCATCATCATCTACTCCAATGTACCTAAAAATAAAAATTGAATTAAAAATCGATTCGTTAAGGAATTAACTAAGCAAAATGTGAGGAATTAACTATTAAAATACCACATTAAAATGCTCCTATCAAATTCCCCCACACTTAGCTTTTGCTAGTCCCTTAGCAAAATCAAAAACTAACAAACCAAAAAGACTATGACACAAAACAAAGAAACCAACGAAAAAATTGACTAAGTATGGAAACAAAAACACAAAGACTCAAAGAAACCAAAAACGTAAAACACAAAGCAAAACACAAAGAAAAAAAAAAAAAAACGTCACACATAAAAGAGTAAATTCAAAGACAAAGACCATGATGTTGACATCACAAAGACCTCTATTGCCCTTTAACATATTGTCTCAGAAATCTCATACTTTCAAGACACCAAGATTAGCACTTAACCAAGAATCACATCATCAAGATATTCAAGAGGTAATTACAAAATATAATCCACATATAAGCATGTAAGACTTGGGAGTAAACAATGGTGGTGAGTGGAGCTCAACATATTTCAAACAAGTCATGATTCAAACCTCACATGGATATATCACTCTTTCTTCTCTAAGATTCAAGGCTCATGCTTAAAAGCTTATAATCACTCAATTATATGTGAGAGAAAATATTTTGAGGCAATCAAATAGCTCACATATATAAGAAACAAAAAGCACTTTGTGAATATAATTTTTTTTTTTTTTTTTAAAAGATCTCATGAAAGATATCAACTACTTGCACGAATGGACCCAAGCCATATGTTCAACTCTTGTAACTCATCTCCACATCAAAGGCTGTCCCATCTTAAGGATCAAGAAGGTCTTCTCAAAGGTTGTAATGGGGCTAAGGCTCAAGGTTTTAAGAAATGAAAGGGTAAGGAATTTTAACAAAGTATCCTAAAAACCTAGCAGAGCTCATGTTGATGTAGAGAGACTTCTAGAAATCCACCAAGGCATAACGTCATACTCATGAGGCTTTATAAAAGGGCTTAATGTCTTCATCTTCATTCTAAACTCCCTTTGATTCTAGTGAATTGGACAAAGACCAAATTTTTCGATAGTGGGCCTTCAATTCAAAACAATCTCCAAACTCACCAAGTATGGGGGACTAAAATCCATAAACATTCTTTTTTTTTTTATATTTTTTTATTTTTATTTTTTTTTAATTTTTTTATGGACAAGTCTACCCCCACACTTGAATTTTCACCTCTTCTTAATCCTTGTCACCATCATGTAGTAAGTCTCAAAAGATAGCTCCACTAAGTTTTTAGAACAAAGGGTAGGATTATAACTATACTAAGGTTCAGGGGTTAAGGATTTTTAGGGTGATGAAAGAAAAGGCTTAATGTAGGCTCAAAGGGTTTTATCTAAGGGGGTCCCACGACGGGCACAAATAGGGACACAGGCTTATTTGGCAATGGTGGTAGTTCCTAGGTGCCTCTATCCTTTCCAGAATCAGGGCCATGTATTGACAAAACGTCTTAACAAGCACAAGAGCGAATTCTAGCATTCTCTAGTCCATTAAACTTAATCTATGGCATGTAATCAATCAAGATGAAAGAATAATGAGATCAACAGAATCATCGCCAAGAAAATAAGAGTATAATTCATTTTTTTTTCCATTAATCACTCAACAAAGAAAGGGCACATGGCTCAAATTCTCACAAGGGTTATTATGAATCATAACTTATCATCCACATGTTCATATTCTGTACCAAAGTTACGCATGCACCATATCTACTACACATTCATATGCTTTTCATAAATCATAATTAACCAAAGAATATCATCAAATATTATCCCAATCTTGTGATCCTCTTTTAGCCTTAATTTCAGAGATATAAGCTCATTCTAGACAGTTAAAAGGGCATCCTATGACTCAAAAATAAAAACAAAGGACTAAGACTCAATAAATAAAATCAACGAAATTTTTTTAATTTTTGACATTTTTCGATTTTTTTGTATTTTCCAATATATCTGACTCAAAATAAAAGACTCAAATATAAATCCCTTCCCCCACACTTAAATATTGCATTGTCCTCAATGTAATCAATTAAAAGCATGCAATGAAATAAGTAAGCATATAGGGATGGAATTTACGAAAATAACTACTAAAACAAAAAGAAAATGGAGGAGTAAAAGGGGAAGAGAAAGCAAATCTGATTATATTCTGAATTGGGTTGCCTCCCAAGCAGCGCTTGTATTTTACGTCTTGCAGCCAGACGGTACCTACATTAAATAAAGTTAGTAACTTAATATTAACAAAAAAAAAAAAAAAAAAAAAAAAAAACAAGTAACTATGAATTACAAACTACAAGTATAATTAACAAGTATTTTGTACACAAGACACAAGTTAGGTACACAAGTGAGTAAAAAAAAAAACATGAAAAATATTTACACAAATGTTTTTTTTTTTTTTTTTTTTTTTTTTTTACCTTAGTGTATCACAACATTTTGTTACATTTTCTTTTGTCATAAATATTATTGATATCAAATCTAATTCCAAGCGGTAAATCAAGTGGACATGCGGCCCAAGTATAGTCGCCTAGACACAAAGTCCCTCCTACATCCGTTGGGCAACCTTACTGAAATGGCCAGGTAGGGGAGGACGAACACGAGAGGGAAAATCCATTTTGGCATGAGCTAGGCCCATTTGTAAGCACTTCTGGATTCAAAAACCCGTCATGAACGTTGTCCCCTTCCTAGACACCATTCCACATAGGCTATACTTACTAAGATGAAAAAGTTCATAAGTGTGAAGACAGTTCAACAAGTGTTAATAAAGGCCGCCCTCAACCTTAATGGACCTGAACTAGGTACCAATAAGGGGTTTAGGCCAATATTAACAAAAGAGACTTCACCTATTCCGTTCAATTTACAACTTACAATTAAAACTCGTATTCAACAATATAAAAAAAAAAAACAACATAGTTAATTTAAACTAAGTTTCAAACAGTTTATATACAATAATTATAAACAAAAACAAGTGATTTTTCAAGTCCCCGGCAACGGCGCCAAAAATTGATACGCTAAAAGCAAGCGCGCAATTTAACCCTGCAAAATGTAGTTGTTAGTATAGAATAAGTAGGGATCGTTCTATTCCGGGGATTGAGGGTACACCTGTCATTGTCAAACAATTAAACAATTAAAATTAAAACAAAGTATAATATTCACAAATGTATTCACAAAATATAAACATTTTACACGAAAAGGGGGGATTTTGTTTTTGGTTTTTTTCGAAAATGAAACTAAGTTAACAAAAACAATTAAAATGCAAAAACATAAAAATACGAATGGAATGAAGGAACAAAGATCAAAACCGAAACTTATGATTAAAATTGATTCAAACCCTAATATTGTTCATCTAAGTCATGAGAAAGGAGTTGATCATGTGAAACATTCGAAAGCAAATGAATTCCCATTTTTTACTTTTCAATGCTAATTAACCTAAGCGAAAGCACCTAGATTAATCCTATCAAACATGCAATCAAACCCTAGAAAGCTAGTCAATCATGTCATGTTTAACGCATTACACATAGAGAAAGGCTATCAACTCAAGTGTACAACTTAGTATGGAAAAGTCCACCTAATTGCAATTCTCTTTAATTAAATTCGATCTTTGTACAAAACCTTTACTACTTTGATTCAAGTTTACACAAAACGAAAAGTCGATTTCATGTTCTTAAACCTAGCACCATTCATATCGAAACCCTAAGTGTTTGCAACCACATAAGATTAAAATACAAAAGTTATCTATAACGCAAATTTAATTAAACAAACCCACATAAGCAACTCTCGAATCACAATATATGAATCTGAAAATTCTCAATTAATCATAAAAATTCCAGAAATAATACTTTGTTCAAACATATATGTCAACTAGTTCATAACCAACGAAATTCAAAGCAAAGGTTACAAAGGAGAATAGGATTACACCGTGGATGAAGATGAGATGGATGATTCACGTTGTGGATTCTTGAAACTCGAAAGCAAGCTTCAAGGATGGCTATGGATGGAAGTGCTCACGGCTTCTCTTCTTCTTCTTTGGCCTTGCTTGAACTCGTGGAGATGACTAAACTTGAAACTAGAGGATGGAAAGGAAAATGGAAAGGAAATGGAGAGACAAAGAAGATGGAATGGATGAAGGAATGTCCTTTCTTCTTTGTTGTAGCCTCTATTTATAGGCTACCAAGCAAAACTATTTGGATTTAAACAAATGATGATATGTTAGGTTTGAGCATTTAAACATTAATGGAATTTATTAGGTTTGAGCATTTAAACACTAATGGAATTTGTTAGGTTTGAGCATTTAAACACTAATGGAATTTGTTAGGTTTGAGTCACTTTCTACTCATTTTTCCTTCAATTAATTCTCCACCAAGACTTCAGATTTTGCCCGTGACTTCTTCATATGAAATGATCCATCATGAGTGTAGATCATTCTGTAAAATTTTCAGAATTTATCTCCATGTGTTTGGGCCGGAATTTCTGCTGGACTCCTTACAGGTCCAGTTTTCCAGTTTTGCTTCTGCAGAACATTGGGCTGACTGTTTGAAGGCCTTCCACTTCTTTTTGGCTCTTGCACTCTTCATAAGAAATGTTTCTTAGGATGTCTAGAATGGATCTGGAAGGTTTCAGCTCATTTGAAGTTCATTTGGTCAGGTGGTCGCTCCTTCTTCCTTGCTTGGCTTGGTTTCTCCTAGCCGGAGTAGGAAAATGTGTAAAGTTGACCTTTTTAGTGCATTTCCATTTTTCTCCATCATTTTATGGACCTAACACTTATTTCATCATCATCTACTCCAATGTACCTAAAAATAAAAATTGAATTAAAAATCGATTCGTTAAGGAATTAACTAAGCAAAATGTGAGGAATTAACTATTAAAATACCACATTAAAATGCTCCTATCATTTTCTCCCTACTAGATCTAATCTAGGTAAGAAGAAGGTGGAAGTGGAGCTTTTTTGCCCCTTATGTGAAAATGAGGAAGAAACCCCTCTTCATATTTTTCGTTATTGTCCTATTGCAAAGCAGATGACTCATCATTTGTCTGGTATGCTGGGTTTTTCTCCCTCGCTTTCTCTTAAGGAATGGTTGCAACATTGTATGGAGCAATTACCTCAATCATCGTTTTGCCGTCTTTTGGTGAAGCTATGGTTTTTGTGGAAAGCAAGGAATGATAAAGTGTGGGCGAATAGAAATTGTGAGCCTCTCCTACTTAGTGCTCAAGTTTGGCATGCCAATTATCTTCAAGCCAATATTTCACCCCCCAAGGTCCCACGTAATAAGCATGCCTGGAAGAAGCCTCCTGTTGGTTGGTTCAGTGTTTGCATGGATGGAGCTTTTGATGTGCACTCTCATTCTGGTGGCGCAGGAATTGTGGTACGTGATGCAAATGGTTCTTTTATTTGTGGGATGGCCATTAGTTTTGATCAAGTTTTTTCTCCTGCTCAAGTGGAGGCACTAGCTGGTAGAGTAGCTTGCAGGCTGGTTCTTGACCAGGGTTTGGGTCCAGTTCGTCTAGAATCGGACTCCTTATTGTTAGTACAAGCTATGCATTCTATCCAAGATTCTTTTATTCAGCTCCGGGTTGTTTATGAGGATGTTTTGGCTCTCTTTTCTCAGCTGCCTGGAAGTACTTTCTCACACTTGTATCGGGAAGGGAATACTGCTGCTCATTCTCTTGCTCGTTGGGCATTATGTAATAGGTCATGCAATGTTGTTTTTACTTCTACACCTCCCTTTCTAGAGGAGATTATTTCTAGAGAATGTACTTAATCTTTTCACATCAATAAAATTGTCGTTTCTTCTCAAAAAAAAAAAAAAAAAAAAAGGGGAAGGAGCTAGTTATTGTTTAAGTTTTTTTTTTTTTTTCTCAGGGTATTAAGCCTATGTGAGGGTGAAAAACTTCTATGAGTCTTCTAAAACGTTTCTAGTTTCTTGTACCGTAATTGCTCGCCGTAGGTAAGGTTTAGTTGATGATTTTCTTTCCTTAGGAGGCGAGGTTTTTTCTAGGACTAGGCATTTAGCCCGAAACCCGGCCGAACGGTCCAGGCCCTTCAAAAATATTTGACAGTTTTAAAAGGCCTGGGCCGAAAACATTATATAACGGGCCGGGCCCGGTCCTTAAAAGTCAAAAAAAAAAAAAAAAAACCCGAAGGCCCGAAGTCATGTGTAATCGACACATGTTCGAAGACTTCTTTCTTCCTTTATCTCTTCTTTCTTCTTTTATTTTTCCCGTCTCTTCTTCTCATCTTCTTCTTCCTCCTTTTTTTTTTGTTTCCCGTTTCTTCTTCTTATCGTCTTCTTCTTCTCCCATTATCCCATACGCCTCTTTTCTCTCTTCCTCCCCATCAGATCAGCACCTCCCTTTTTTTTCTTCTCTCTTCTTAACTAAAGATTGTGGTTATTTTGTGACGGAAAATCATCGAATCGATGTAGATCTTTCATGATGAAGAAATGATTTAAATCATTTGCTTGAACAGGTTGACAACTTCTTTTGGGCCCGAAAGCTCGGAAAACCCGGCCCGTAAAAAACGGTCTGAACCCAACTCGGTCCCAGAAATGAAAAAACATTAATTGGGCCCGGCCCGCAAAAAAAGGGTCTTGATCTGGGCTCACCAAATTTTACAAGCGCCCGACCCGTGCCCAGCCCTAATTTTTTATTTCTTTATTCTTGCTTAAAAAGCGCGTTCCTTATAACTTAATGGTTTGCACATTGCTTAGGTTATCCCGAATTTCCTTGCCAAATTTCTTATGTAAGTGTCTGTAGACTATAGCCTTATGCTATTGATCTAATGATATCAATTTCTATTAAAAAATATAGGAGTGAAGTTGTTTCTACTTGAAGAGGAATAAAAAAGGGCAAAAAAAACAATTGAGAACATTTTGAAACTTCACATTGATATTTCTTATTAATAATTGTGGAATGGAGTACTTCTTGTTTAATGTTCTCATTACTTCTCAAGGTCATATCAAAGTAACTACATCCATATTCATAAAATTACATCCTAGATGAGAATGATAACAGCGGGCCTGATCGTTGAGAACATAATACAAAGCAACCCCACTCTTCTCTTTTCCCATAAAATCATTCCCTTAATATCTCTACCAACGATCCTTGCGAAAGGAACTGAATTAGAGGTAGACATTTAATGTCAACTTGTCAAACACCGATACACCATGGAGCTGCCAATTGGTGCTGCTTCTTTGCAATCCCCCAGCACTGCAGATGCCTTAATCCAGTGTAGAAAACAGTGATAATACCAAAATCTGTTTCTACTCATTGGACATCTTCAAAATCATCTTCATCCTGATGTGTTACTGGCAAGTTCCTTGTGTGCAATGAGCCTACCTGTCCAGTTGCATCTGTCATTGTGGAGCGAACTATCTGCAGGTGCATTTCAAAAGTTTGTCAGTTCTCTACCCAATAAAATACCATCATATTACGTTTACAATTCATAGTATTGACCATGTATTAGGTAACAGAGGTCAGTTCATGAACCCGCTTTAGGGGCAGCCAAGTGCAAGTATGCAAAAACCATTATCTGTACTTCAGAAGTCCAGTCTTTTCCCCAATAAAATAGCATCGAAGTTTCAGTGTATTGACAACAAATTACAGAGTCAGCACACTAACCCAATTTAAGGGAAACCAAGTGTAAGTATGCAAAACTACTACTAATTTAGTAGTAATGCTAAGGTGTACCACTTAAAAACCACCCAATCAGAAATTTTCATCAAATGATGTGACAAGGCACATCAGCTGCCACATAAGGTACCAGTGGCATTGGCATTGTTCTTTACTCCATAGTTATCTGTACTTGATTAAAAGTACTAAATTCTAGTATAACTTTTATGAGAGAGTCTTGAATACCAAACATAAATGTATGACAAAGTTAATTGAAAACAATATCTTGGACACCAAACACCCCTGTAAATGTATACCAAACACAAGTGACGATCTTCAACTTTAGGATAACCATAAACCCCGGTAAACCTCCCACCTATTAGGATCATCCGCCTTTCCAATCAACACATAATTATGATTATCTGAAAGAGTTCTCAACAACAGCTCAACCTCCTTGGTCCAAAGCAAGCTCAGTCCACCACTTCTACTAACCCCTTTACCATTCTTCTTTTTCTTAAAAATACAACAGAAAAAACACTTGACCACCCAAGTTGATGTTGGATACAAGTCATCTCTGCAACCCTGCAGTGAGTCTCGCTAAGAAAAATAACACTGGGAAAGTTGAGAGGAACCAACCCTTTAAGTCCTTGAACTGTCCAAGGGTTCCCAATCCCTTGGCCTTCACCAGCAATCATCTCAGCCTTCCCCCTTTCTTTCTCCATTTTCCCTTTCAGCATTTCTTTGCTAAGCGAAGGGTTCCTAATCCTTGCCTTCATCAGCAATCATCTCAGCCTTCCACCTTTCTTTCTCCATTTTCCCTTTCAGCATTTCTTTGTTAAGCGACAAAGTTAACTGAAAATTCTAACAGATCATTGGTATACTATGCGCTGATATACAATAGTTCTGAGCTGTAGTTAAATCTAAGTAGTAAAACATTGGAGCTCTTTTGTCCACTGAACTAGCTATTCGAAAGTTCTACATTTACCCAGAATCTACTATTTCTCTCCAACAAAGAATGCACTCCAGAGAACTATTTTACAGATTGCTGGCTAGACCTTCTTTGGTAAGAAATAGAATTTTATTGATTAACAAGAAATATACGAGTGGACATGACATCTATGAGAAGAACTCCAAGAAAGAGAAAAGCATGAACACCAAAGAAAGAAGAAACAATAAGCAGAAGAACAGCAGAATAGCAAATGAGTTATTCCCAATGACCAAAGAAATTGAAGCCCATAAAGATGCTCAGATGATCCAAAACAATTGTACCTTTCGCACTACGTCAAAAAATTGGGTGCAACAGCTCAAATTACATTCCCTAAACACCCCCTTTTTTTTTTTTTTTTTTTTCCAAAAAGCAAATGCTATCGGACAGTAGAAAAACAATGATTTGCACTCTCAGCCTTTTCTTTGCACATTATACACCACTGAGCATAAGGTCTTCTCCTTCAAACCAAATGACAAGTATATTTACCTTCCTAGTGCAATAACCCGAAACATAAACCCAAACTTTATGAGGGACTTTAGGCTTCCAAATTACAGAATATGGAATGAAGCGAGGAAGAGAATCACTAACCAATCAACACCTTAGAGAAAGACTTGCAAGAAAATTCACCCAAAGCCAACATCCTCCTCCTATTTGATCTATATGAGATCTAAGTTCCAAGTCGTTTAAATCCCTTTTAAAACCAAAATATCCAACTAAAAGTAATATAACCATCCATACAGATCCAAGCAATGGTATAGTTACAATACAGTTATAATCTATATAAACAAGGATATGAGTGCCAAAAAGCTATCTCATGACCAACCTGGATTCCCAGAACCTTGCCCTTTCTCAATTTCCCACCATAAAATGGCAACAGATAGAAACAGATTAGTTCCTTGTGCCCTAGCTTTCCATGTATTTCGGTAACTTTTTGATTTTCTGCTGTTTTTCTCTATTGTTGACACCTTGTCCCATTTTCTTTGATTGCATCATTCTTTTGATTGATAAATCTGTTTCTTCTTTATTTAAACAATATTGGAATCCAGCCATTTGCACGAGTCACAAACTACTCTCAATGACAGGATGCTAAAAGGACTACTAAACTCCTTTCTTCTTTTAACAAGTTACTCTTCAGCAACTTCGTTTGGGACATCTATCATTTGTCAACCTTTGACAAATTCCCTTGATTGTATTAGCCATGACCTCCCTCACTCAGAAAGATAATGGCTTTTCAGTACCACCACTATGAATCTCTAAGCCTCACCTACTCATCTCTAGGATAAAGCTTCTGAAAAAAAAAACTTAACAGTCTCATTCACAATTCCTTCCTCATTCTCAATTTAAGTCACCCAACCCATCCAAAGTAACCTCCGGAGCACTAGTAAATATGATTTTCTGTTTGCAGCAAGCTGGGTGCTGTCAATGTTTACTCTCCAACCTTAATAGTGTTGTTGATATATTAAGACTGTTAGCTTAAATTCTAATCCATAGAGTTGAGTCAGTTGACTGCCAAAGCAATTTATGTCTAAATTCTCTATAAATTGTAACATGCAACACAATGATGTTCCCCCTGTTTAACACAAATAAAATCTCACTCAAGAAACAAGACAAAACCCCAAAACTTCCAGACAATGAACAATGCAAAAGAATGACAACACTCATTTCCATTTGAAAACCTAACATTACTGGGAAAGTAAAACAATAACCATCCAAACAATGTAGCATGTCTTGACCACTATTAGTGCAAAACAAAGCAGCAAAGTATTGATTGATTAAGAGTGGGGAAAAAAACAAGAGTATTGCATCAAGTTCAATACAAGAGATCGAAAGATCATAGTAGCTAGTAAGTATCCATACCTTCTCTATCTCATCGAGAAGAACAGGGTTCTCTCTCAAGTACTGCAATGATTTATCTCTTCCTTGTCCCAACCTTTTTTTATCACAATCAAATACCACTAGTTAGTTGCAACAGTTTTACAATTGACAGAAAACAGTTTAGGACACTAGAGAAACGGAAAAGAAAAACAATGAGTACAGACAGACAATACTTCTGTTGTTTATTGAGAAAAAGAATAACAGTCATAACAGGAAAACAATTTTGACGGAGGAAGTCCGAAGAACAAAAGTTTGAAGTCTAATCACATTCTGTGTTTAAAGAGCAGGAGAATACATATCGTCCTTTCACATCACATTTACCATAATATCATTCATTTATTGCAAAAGAAAAAAAAATCAAAAAGAAAACCAAACAATTTCCACCGCACCCTCTGCCTCATTGTTGGCAACTCTTTAGGTGGAGTGCATTTTATGAAACAAAAGGATCATTTGAGGAAGCTAGGTGTAAGGAGGTGGTTCAATTATAAACACAGACATAAGAAAGAAACAACAGATTTTTATATTCAAGCTATACTAGTCCACAGAGCTGCCTAGGATTCTGTTCAACCTTAAGGAGGTGGTTCAACAATTATAAACACAGACCTAAGAAGAAGAAAAACTATTGATTTTCTTATTTAAGCTATACTAGTCCATAGAGCTAAACCAAGGATTCTGATGACACTTCTGTAATCATTTTATTAACAAAGTGTTGTTTCCTATCATTAATAAAGTTGAATGAATGAATAAGTAAAACGAGACTCCAACTTATGAATAAAATAAATGACAGATGCTCAGGCACTTAATTGCTGATGGCCAGCAATTTAAGAAATCAAAGATGAAATAGAAAATCAAATACAAACCTGTGGTCCCCATAGCTATACCAAGAGCCCTTCTTCACTACTACATCCATCATTTCAGCACAATCCAAAATGCAACCCTAAAGAAAGAGAAACGTCAAAACAGAATGCGGTTTCCACCTTTGAGAGGGGAATGTCTAATATGTTGTCATACTTACCAATTTACTTACTCCCTCTCCAAACACAATTTCAAATTCAGCTTGTTTGTATGGCCTCGAAACCTACAACAACTTCTTAGGATAAGGATCTTTCAGCCAATGAGCAACATCAATTAGAACCATAACAAATATTGACTAAACTACTAAAATGATGGACATGATTAAATGCATCGTGAATATTTACTACACGCCAAATCTGTAGATCAGGATATTGCAGTTGATAAAAAAATATCTTCAAAAAAGATGAAAGCAGTTCTCACAAATCTGAAGAATCAAAAGGGATCAATAGGTTTTGCCCAAAAACTCTACACTTCAGCCAGAAATGCTAGTGCAATCTAGTGATTATTGACTGTTATATCAATGTTTTTTCATGTTCGCAACTGCGGTTAGACCGGTGTATAGATGCAGGACAAAGAAATTTGAGAAATTAGACAAAAGCAATTAAGAATGGCACTACAATTGATCAAACTTTATACCAGTAATAGATGTCTAGATACTTTTTACCAGTTTCAAATTTCTAGCAAGAGTGCAATCAATGTGTGGCTTTACTATCGAAGAAAATTTGAAAATCCCTCAAAGAGGCAGAAATTATTCTGATGTTTTTAAAAGTACCTTACTCTTTTGCACTCGTACACGGACCCGAACCCCAATTTCCTCGTCTCCCTTTACCTAATTAAATAGAAAAGTAAACTCAGATAACAAACAGCATAGATTAAAATTGAAAAGAGATCAAAACAGATAAATTCATTGATCTATAAAATAACTAATGCACGAGAAGAAAAAGTGGCTATTGTGCTTACAGATTTTATTTTCCCTGTAGAACGTATTTCCAGGCGAACTGAGGCAAAGAACTTTAATGCAATTCCTCCAGATGTCACTTCTGGATTCCCATAATACACACCAATCTTGCAAAATGAATGAACGATGGTAATAATTTTGGAAGTGAAGTACTTGTGATTAGGGGGCAAAAATTACCATGGATCCTATCATAACAATTGCCACCATATAAAAATACAGATGTTTCCTACTTGAGTTCAACTGCTTGGATCCAGACACTCAATCTAAAGGATTGCAATGGATCCAAGTATGTATCATGTATATCTGAAATTCAAGGCTCAGATACAAGTGGCTAGACCCAGGCACTCATACTCGGCAACAAATCCAAGATGTATGATTGGCAAAAGAAATCATACAAACAATGTTAAGTAAAACTACCTTATATCTTATTTGATTCAAGAATATGAGAGTACATCCAGCTTTAGATGCATTTCCTGACATTTTGCGCAAAGCTTGGCTCATAAGGCGTGCTTGCAAACCCATTTGTTGCATCCCGATCTCACCCTATGTAAAAGACCAGAAAGTCATTTGACTTATATGAGCAATCGCATATCTGACATTCAAAACTACCAGCAGGAAAACAAAAGTTACTTCAATTTCTGCTCGTGGAGTGAGAGCCGAAACAGAATCGACACAGATAAGATCAATGGCACCAGATCTGCACATACGATCTGCAACTGAGGTGATACAAAATCAATTAGTACGTCAAGAATACTTCCAAAATACTTAAATAGTTCCCATAGAATACACACATAGTTAAAGATATCTTACTCTCAAGTGCCATTTCGCCATGATCAGGCTGGCAGACAATCAGATTTTCTACATCTACTCCCAATGCTTTTGAATATGCTGGATCAAAGGCATGTTCTGCATCAACAAGCATAGCATTTCCTCCAAGCCTCTGCTTATTATCAGTAAAAGCTAAACTTTGGTTCCAGCACAAACACAACAATTTTGAAGAAGTAATGCTTTAGTTACCGGAAACTAAGTTTCCAAATGAAAGTTCATACAACTACAGTACCTGCACCTCTGCGATTGCATGGAGTGCTAGAGTTGTCTTTCCACTACTTTCTGGTCCAAATATCTGGGAATAAATACAGCATATAAATCAGCCTTTCGTCGACGAAACTACCTAATCTAAATATGAAGAGTGCTAAACTATTTCTTTGGAATGGCATAAACTCCATTGGTGTTTGGGTTTAAACTCTCAAAACAAAACAACAGTGGACAAACAAGAATTTGAAAGAGCACAAGTCTTTCACTTATTAAAAAGAGGAACACTTCCCTGGGATAATACTCCAAAGTTTTCTACGACTGGTTTGCAAGTTAAAAGCGAAAGAGAGGAGACACCTTAGGTTATACCACTTTCAACCACCTTTTTAAGAGCTAATTATCACCTCTAGCATTCATTTGATGATTTAAATACTCTAGTTTGGAATCAATACTGTTTTACATTAAAAAATAAATAAATAGAAAGATGGACTTTGACTTGAATTGGTAACAAACTTAAAACCCTTCCCGCTCTTGAATTGAAAATTCTGCCCACCGTTGGATTCTGTCCCTAAAGAATGATGATGCATCCATATGTTCTAGAGAGGCCATAGCCACTAGCTGTTGCTAATCAACCACATATTTTGGAGTGAAGTCATGCAAATTGTCAGTCAATCATATCATTATCGCACCAATGTTAAACTGGACTATCATTTATTTAGTTCGGTTTTCTTTTAATTTATAGTTTGTTAACACCACATGATTTACAACTCGACTAAGATCTCTAATCTGGTAGCTATTCTACCCCTCTTGATCGGCCAGGCCAGATAGAAAAATATCAAATGTACACTATCTCCTAGTAATCGACTCTTCCTTTCTTGATCAGGAACAAATTCAATAAAATTAAACTAGAGGCAGCAATGGGCCTTTTCGCCTAACAAAACACCTCAATGCTTCCACAATAATGAGCAAGGTGGAATTTAAAGAAAGACCAGAATGCACACGCATGAAAAAACAATAGAATGGGAATTGGGAACACACCTCTACAATTCTCCCTTTTGGGAGGCCACCACCTAAGGCAAGGTCCAATGTCAAGCAACCACTGGGGAAAGTTTCACTGCAATACACCAAAAATCAACAACTTTACCCTAAAACACACTAGCATGGAGAAAAACAGAAAGAAAGAAGCAAAAAGAAAAAGAGGGTAGCGCATACACCAAAGCTCCACCAGCGCTTCCTAGTCTTGTAACACTTCCCTTGCCGAATGAGCTATTGATATCATTCATGGCCGCCTCCAGTGCTTTTTGGCGGTCGAGGAAGAGTTGGTCGGAGTCAGCAGCGGAGAGAGAGCCGTTGACTTTTACTTGGAGCTCAGAGCGGACCCTTTTGACCGCCATTGATTGAACGTTGAAGCGGTGTCGGTGTGGGAGAGAGCAGGAGTGGAATGAGAGAGGAGAGTGTGAGTGGGTGGTGGACATATAATATGTCATGCTTGCGCTGTTGCTTCTCAGCGCTAAACCCATTGCTTTCAAGACTCTCTATATGATTTTGGAAGCAGAGCAGAGGGAATGGAATGATTTTTCTTTTGCTAAGAAGAGGAGGTTCTGCTCCATGGAAACTGCGAGTGCGAGTGCGAGCACGGCACCCTAAAACATTTGCCCTTTGCTATCGGAAACTAAAACAACTTTTTTTCTTATTATTATTATTTTATTTTTTTTTTAATCTCGGTACTAACGTGGGTGAACCGGTACAGTCATTAATTTGAAACCGAGAAATTCTTAGGTAGGGCACCCCCACCACGTCACATTTACGATCATCCATTCGTAGCCTGACACGTGTGATTTTTTTTCCACGCCAGATTGCTGCGAAAAGGGCTCCAAACTTTCGATCAAATTTCAAAGTCCCGCCAAGAGTTTTGCCTAAATTAGAATTCCTCGATATAGTTGAATCTGGGAACAACAAACGAGGCCTCTGTTCTTGTTCTGCTTGCTGCCGCGTCCAATTGACTCTATCAACTTCTTCTTCTGCCTTCACGCTCTCCATCAGATCGAGATCTCCGAACGAAATAGATCGCATGAGTTTTGCCTAAATTAGAATTCCTTGATATAGTTGAATCTGGGAACAACAAACGAGGCCTCTGTTCTCTCACCCAATTCATCATCCTTTCCATTCCATTACAGATTCACCAAAATAAACACAACTCGACCTGTTAGTTCATTCTCATCGGTAAACTATTCTCTTTTTAATTCTTGTTGAATTTCTGTACTTCTTGTCTTCGTCAGTCTTTTCTTTCTTGTGACTATTTCGTGTGAATCGGGTGGAGAGGAGATGGGTAGGATTTAGTCAGGATTCTGGAAATTGTGAGGTTTTGGAGGTGGGTTTTATTGGAATTGAACTCAATTTGAGGTTTGAGAGGTGGTTTTTGTTGGGTTTCAATCTGGGCATTTCAATTGTTTTGCCATGGAAGTGGTGCAGAGGCAAGCTGCGTGGAGTAGAGTTCCTTATAAACCAATCTTCATGCAATATAGAGAAGTCTTCTCTTCAACTTCCTAGGCGTAGTGATCTTTGCTTAAGATTGTTAATAAAAAGTGTTTGCCTTTTACGTTCAGTGAGCTAAAAAAAAAAAAAATTGCTTTCAACTTTATATGTTACTCGACCGGATGAGACTATAATTGTTTCTTACATTGTATATTTGTTGTTTGACAGAGTTCAATTGGCTTGTAAAGGAATGGAGGAAACTATTGGAGACGAAGAAGAACTCAAAGTGGGAATGCAAGTACACTCTGATGATGAGGCTTACAATTTATATAACACCTATGATTTGAGGAAGGGTTTCAGTGTTTGTAAAGGACATATTCGAAGAGATGCATCAAATAAAATCCGCCAACGAGAATTTCTATGTTCAAAGGAGGGGTTTACAAGAGACGAGGATGTATTTCAACCAAACAAACACAGGAAGTTAGAAACAAGAGTGGTTGTAAGGCTATGATATCATTTACAGTGAAAGATGGAATATGGACAGTATCAGAGATCAATTCAAATCATAACCATGAGCTTGCAAAGCCTGACGAAAGACAGTTTTTGAGATCAGGGCGAAAAGTAACAGGTGCTTGTGGAAATATTTTTACTTCTATGTATGATGCGGGCATAGGACCAAAGAAATCATTTTTCTACATAGCAAATGAAATGGGTGGTCCGGAAAATGTTGGGTGCACTAAGAAGGACGTCTATAACTACTTGCAAAGGAAAAAGAATGAAATGTTGGAAGCAGGTGATGCACAAAGTTTGCTGAATCACTTTAAGCGCAAACAAGGTGAGGATCCTAACTTTTTCTACTCAATGCAATTGGACCAATATAGCCGAATGACGAATTTCTTTTGGAGGGATGGCAGAGCAAAGCTTGATTATGATTGTTTTGGGGATGTTATATGCTTTGATACAACATTTCGTACAAACAAGTATAATCTGATCTGTGCACCTATAGTTGGAGTTAATCATCATTGGAGAAATGTTTTGTTTGGATGTGCTTTTTTATTGGATGAGACTACGGAGTCATTTGTTTGGTTGTTTGAGTCATTTTTGGAGTCAATGGGAAACAAAGCACCAAAATGAAACCAGGTATATATATATATGTATATATTTGAAATTTTCTCAAACCAGGTATATATATATATGTATATATTTGAAATTTTTGTACATTCGTACATTTTAATTACTATAATGAAACTAAACTGAGTTTCATATTTGTAGAATTCAACTTACTCAACTACAGGTCTGAATCTTGCACCAGCTACAACTGTAACTACAAATACTACAGTCAGACAACAACCTCAGTGAAGTCAAGTTGTGTTTTTATATTATCTCCTTAAGTTGATGACATGAAACTCAATTACATGTATGAGTTAGTGAAGTTATATTGTGCAGGTCTAAATGATGCAGTACTAAGAGGATCTCTTTGTGAGACTTGAAGACAAGTTTGGGACTGATTTTGATTAAACTTTTCCCCCATTTGTGCTACATATAATTTAATCTATGTGAGATATGGTTTGGAGAAGATGAACAATATTTCAAACCTAGTTTTTGAGACATGTACATCTGACATTTCATTTTGTATGGTTCATTTACAAAAACATGTGCTGCAAGATTGTGTAGTTTGGTTCCATGTAACTTTCAATTTATCAGTTTCCCCTTGAATGATACTGATGATATAAGTCATCTAGTTTAACTTCTTATTTCGTGATGCAAGTATATGTTTTATATATGTGCAGCTTCAACTGAGGGAACACCCTCCACTGATATGACTATTTTCATAAAGTGTTGCGTTTTGCTGAACAGTATGTCTGGGATGCAATTACTCTTCTACTTTCCATTGGCTGCAATGGCTTTTGTTTTTAACAGCTATTTCATCCCACTCTATACTTGGCTTTTGCCATTGTATAATGGTTCCCACACACACCGCTTGTTGGTCAAATGCAATAGATATTGCTAGAATTTACTAGAATAAGATCTAATTAATCTTTTACCTCTCACATGAATTGCTAGTTTATAAACATTTAAAAATACAACCATTGAACTGCTCAAAACATATAAATTGGAAGTGACAAACTGTTCAAAGTCTGCCACCTTTTGACAACAAACAATTACAGTAGAAAATGTTCAATTTTCTTCTAAGCAAACGTTTATATAGGTATGTTGCAACTTTGAGACTATTCTGTGTCAACCCTCCACTCTGCTCTCCCAGTTGCGTCTCTTCTTGTAACTCCCTCTTCACCTATCCTCTGTACATCTTGGAGGTGCCACTGCATTTTTCATTTCACGGCCTGACAGCTTCAATCTCATGTTCTTGACACAGACAAGTTTTATTAGTAAATTGAAAAAATTGGCATGGCTTTCATAGTACACTACTTGCTATTTGCCTTTATCCCACTCGTATATAGCAATGCCTAGAATATGTTACAAAAGCATAGTACACTACCTGCTATTTGTCTAGAATATGCTACAAAACCACGACAACTGCAATGCATCATTCTACTACCAAATATCACCCTCATTAAAATTTCACAAATAAGCATTATCAATGCATACCTGATATGGCTGGAGTTACAAATGGCCTTTATGTTTGCATTGACGGGTAATGAATAAATGGAAAATGTTCCACGTACCTGCAACCATCAGGAGCTCAAGTTTATATAAACCATATATTCAGGCCAAAATTGAGCAAGCAATTCCGGGTTTCTGAACAAGCACACATTTAAACTCAGCTGCCAGAACAAGCAAGTAAAAGGTACTGCAGAGAGATATAGAAACCAGATCTCGACCAAAAATTAACCACAAATAAATCCTACTGTATCATAAAGTCTCCTTAGAGATGACAAAACAGCAAAGCCAAGCTATAAGACATTCTGAAGTTGTCTACTGATAATTCCACCAATTTAGAGATACTAACTTAGTAAGGTTCATCCCTGTGTGGTGATTTTCAATAACCTGGGATGTATGAAGGAAAGGAAAATTTAAGATATAATACCTAGCCAATGTTTGTTGGATTGGTTTCCCTTCTGCCTTTAACTTTTCCATCTTGTTGTGTGCTTCCCTAGCCCAGGTGAACTTTGCAAGTGCATTCTCAACATCAGCTATTGAGCATTTACAATGCTTTGCTGCTTCTTGTTTTTGCGTGATTTGGAGATTCTACATAACAGAAGAGCTAAAGCCACAATCAAGAAACTTAACAAGACACTAATGAAAGACACAACCTAATACTGAGGCATGTCAATAAACAAATACTTTGGGGTATATTCTAAGAATAACGAAGCTTCTGGAGTGACAGTGTAGGCATTTTAGAGAGGAACAAAGAGACCTCAGCTTTGAATTGGTCAATTAGAGTGAGAGATTGACAAAGAATATGGAAAATGATTGTGTTGATAAGACAAGAAAAACATTCTGGTGTGGTGTGCAATGTCATTTGTCACAAATATTAGCATCAAAATCATTTACGATTCAATAGTTTTCTGGAGAAATATCCTTATTCCCAAATAAACCAGAGCAAAGTAATAGGAAACGAAGATTTGGTGTCAAATGGCTTTTTTTTTTTTCATAAGTATCAGAAGAACTTGACTAATTGGAATGAGTCTAAGACTTGGTCAAATATTTAACTAGCCTATGAGACTTGAACTTTTAAAACAGTAGCACATATTAGACAAATGCTGCCAGAGGTGTAATTTCTCTGGCACAAAAAGTTGATAAAGAAGAAACCATCACCTCATTAAAAATAGGAAAACCAACCTCTCCAGTAGAATCAAATCCTCCGAGATATCGTATTATCGATTCCTGCTTCTCAAATGCATCAGCAAAAGTTGCTTCACTGCTTCTCCCAACAATGTATTGCTTGAATGCCCCTACTCTTCTAGCAGTCTTCATCTCGTCCGCAAATCCTAGGATCAACCCAATAAACAAACAGTTACTATTACTTAAAGGGGGATCCATGAACTCCCAACCAATCTCAACTGTAGATAAACCAAATGCTAGAACAATTGCATGTGAGATTGAAGCAGCTTCTGATTCGAGAAATATATAAGCTCATAAACAACAATATATAAGCAGGAAGTGTATGATCTTGCAGAACCTCTACGAACACGTATATAGAATCGAGATGTTGAAATTGAAATGAATGAAATATAAGGATGACCAACTAAAAGCGATAGATTGAGGATTGAAGATTACCAGGTGATTCCATGCGATCTATTTCGTTCGGAGATCTAGATCTGATGGAGAGCGTGAAGGCAGAAGAAGAAGTTGATAGAGTCAATTGGACGCGGCAGCAAGCAGAACAAGAACAGAGGCCTCGTTTGTTGTTCCCAGATTCAACTATATCGAGGAATTCTAATTTAGGCAAAACTCTTGGCGGGACTTTGAAATTTGATCGAAAGTTTGGAGCCCTTTTCGCAGCAATCTGGCGTGGAAAAAAAATCACACGTGTCAGGCTACGAATGGATGGTCGTAAATATGACGTGGTGGGGGTGCCCTACCTAAGAATTTCTCTATCCTAAAATACCAATACACGTAGAAGAAAGATGAAAAGAAGGAAAAACTAGTGGGCAGGGGGGGAGCCACAAGGACACCTAGTGGGTCCTGTGCCCCGCTGACTTTTATATATATTTTTTCAATTTATGTCAGTGTTCTAAAACTCGACCGCCTAGGCGCTGGGCGGTGGCTCTCCGACTCGAGGAATGGGAAATCGGCAGGGTTGGGTGGGCTAGAGTTGGGCGGCCGAGTAGTTAGGTGCTAGGCAGGCTGTGTAGGTCGTTTATGAAGAACAACAAAAGTCTGAAACTCACTCGCGGATCCAAATTCCCACTGTGAACTAGATTCATCGTCGCAAAACCTGAGAAATCCAACTTTACAGACCAAACCCATTCTGATCGTAAAACTGAGGGAGCGATGGACAAAACTATGGCTTTTCAGGCTTGACAAAAAGTGTGAAAGGGGAAGAGAGAGAGGATTGGAGCTTACCTTGAATAAATTACTCGGTGTTTGTTTGTGCACGATCGATGATCGATTGGAGAAGACAAGAGAATAAGAGAGAAGTGGATAGGGAACTAGATTAAGTTGTCGAGTTTAATTGACGATGATGTAGCTCGCGTGGGTTCTACAGATGCTGTAGCTCTCGTGGGTTCTCCAGATTTTCTTTTTCTGAGTGTCCACAGTAGTTTGTTGAGTATTTGAGTTTGTGTTCAACTTGAATATGAAACCCATTAAGTCATGTGTTTGACCGGCATTGGAAATAGGAATGAAATACATCCTTATAAAATTCTTATTGTTCTTATCTTAAATTATAGTTAAGTCTTTATATATCTTCCAAAAGAAAGAGACCCATCTTAAATTAAGTCTATATATATAGTTATATATTCTTTTTTTATATTTTATTATGCTATAAAAATCAATTAAAGATTTAAAAAACTAAAACCGCCTAGGCGCTAGTCCCCTGGCCACCGCCCAACTAGCGCCTAGCGATTTTTCGAACCTTGATTTATGTACATGAAAACTTGTTTAAATAACCTAGAGTAGAGTAATATCAATACCAGCCAACTTGGTGTAGTGGCAAGGTGTGCATTGATTTTGTAGTTGGTCTTAGATTCGAATCACGGACGTTGGGAAAGTTACTTTTTTCAATTTTTTTTTTCTTTTTGAGAACAATAACACATTTTTTTCCTTATAATTTTAAAAGTTAAAAAAATAAATTATATCTCCCTAATGAAAAATAATCTAATATCTAAAGTTATAAAGTTTGTTCATAAAATACGTAATTTTGAGAAAAATATTAATATTACCTTAATTTTATTTTACTTTATTATTTTTTATTAAAATTTTGATATATATTTATATTCTAATTTTGTGCCCCACTTGATAAGAAATTCTGGCTCCGCAGCAGCCTTTCTAAACTGTGCAGACAGTTCTTTCTGTCAACCACATCATTGGATATTTAGGGTCACTACGTCAATAATGGCATCAGACGACAGTTTTGGACTGTCGTCTGATGAGTCTGGCCGCTGTTGTGAAAGCATGTGCCGTCTGATGGGGGTGGTCAGACAACAGCATAGAACTGTCGTCTGAAGAAAGATAGTACAAGAGCAGATGTCTACATACCTGTTGTCTGAATACCAGAAAAGACAATTGTAGATTACTAGTGCCGTTGTGGGATGTAAATTAAGTCAGCAGAAGATGAAGACCGGTAATTTGTGATAACAAGTCAGAGAACATTGCTTTTAGAAAATGTGTTGTCTGTATGAGTCTTCAACATCTAGGTGTAGGTTTTATCTGTTGAGTGGATTACATTGACACAACTTATTTTTGGTAAAGTTATCGTCTGTTAATGTATCACAGTTCATCATTTTCCAATATAACTGTTGTCTTGTTAGTAGTGGAACAATAGCTTGTTAGCCCTTTTACTCCTTAAAGCATGTTTCCAACAATGGTATTTCTGAAAAGATGTAGTGGTTATTGAAGTCAGACAATAACTTGGTTACAACTTTGTTCTATTCTTTGTTGTCTTCCTTTACTTCAGACAACAGAATATGTAACTTTGCAGTTGTGTTTCTTAAAGTTGGACAACTGAACTTGGTTGAGTGATATTGTAGTTAGGTTTTACACACAACAGTTTTTTCATTTCAATTTTATTACGTCCAGTCATTAGACAATAGTTTTTTTTTTTTCCTCAGAATTGAATTGTCTGAGATAGCCTCATAGGACATGCATTCTGGACATTGCATCTAATATAATTAACAAGAAAAAGCTATTGATCAAAACATCCACAAACACATCCAACATTGGATTCCAAAAGCTAGCTTTCCATTGATTCCAAAACATACAAATTCCATCAGCTGCATGTATTCATATCCCTACAGTAACACAGTACCCTGCCTATATATACATTAAGGCTAAAAACATAAAGGCCATAATCATGAACTTGTCCATACATGTGTCCAATGTGCGCACATTAACCATATTTGCCTAAAGGCCAAAAAACATGATCTACCTAGGGTACTGCAGTCAAAATACCAAAACATGGTCCCTCCATTTACCAACCATTAGCTATGCATGATACTTCAAGACAAACTTTGCCCACTCTGACCTGACATCATCAAGATCCTTTTGGGTGTAAACCGATTCCGATCGCCGCTGCCACTGAAACAAATAGAATAGTAGAATCTCAACATCACAACCATTCATGCAGCAAGAAGAAAATGAAGTTACAAAGCATTCTAGGCTAAAATTTCAGGCTTTACCTTTGATGCAAATTCTAGATTCTTAGCCGCAACTATTTCCTTCATGTACCGCATGATGAATATGCCACAATCTTTGTCGCCTTGCTGCACCGGAATTCCCTAAAAACATAACGTTACAACAACTCAATTTGTGCTAACCATCATATGTATATACCAAGTACAAATTCTGAACCTACAATTGAATACTAGGTAGACATACCCCCATGTTATGCCACACTATTGATTTCCGGCCACATCTATCCCTCTGAGCATTGTAAATTTTGATTCCACTTCAACAATAAAACAGAAGACAACAACAAGCTTTAATCAATCGATGGCAAACAAACAAACAACCACATATGTCATTCTGTTCCTTCTCTACAGTTTCAGAATGCCATTCACTTTCTGATTTTTCCCCGTGCCATATCCATTTTGTGTAAGTTTTATCAATCCCAAACTCTACTAAATGATCTTTGACTACCATAGCCTTCCAATTTTTGCTGTGCGCACAGTTCATACAAGGACAACATAATTTATTAACATCACAACCATTCTCTAATGCAAATATAATCATTTCTTCAACACCTAGCTCAAAGGTTCGCGATCTTCTATCAGCATGCATCCATGATTTATCCATCTTACAATCAAAAACAAAACAACTTAGAAAGAATTCCTAGAAAGTAATCATCATACTTTTCCTACATTTTCATCACATCCCATGTAATTGTATGCAATATGCAGGTAATAGAATCACATTACAGTACACTTAGACAGCAAAGCAATCATCGCAAGTATACAGTTCAACACACATCAACTAAAATTATAAACCTATATGCATTCACTAGTACAGAATAAGACAAAGCTTAGAAATACTCACTTGAACTGTTTATCTCAGCTAGTTTTGTCACAGCAATAAGCTTGTACTCCTCTACCAGCCTTGCTCAATGCATTTGCCAAGATTCCTTTTCAATCACCTAATTTCCCTATCACATTACTTACAAGTGTTAAATTTTCACAACTATTGTGATCGAAATTATCAGCAAACAAGAGCATATAGACTTGTATAAATTTAACATGGGAGCATCAACAAGTATATTAAGTAAATGGGGAGCATCCACAAGTATACTAGAAAGAAGGGGAAATAACAGTATTGGGATGACAGACGGCAGAGAAAAAATCCACAAGGCTAGCATCACAGTTTCACCAATGTAACCGTGTTCAAAATCTCAAAAAATGTCTTCAGATTCTTGAATTATATCTCATAAGGTCAAACCAATATTGACACAATGATCAATGTTTGTCTTGTTTAATGATTAATAATCACGAAGTTAGATGATCAACTAGACATTATAGTTTTGTAAAATGGCAATAAGCAAGTGAAAAAGTATATCAGATAAGATGATAAGTTAAGAGATAGAACAATATACCTGACTGAGAAGCTCTGAATATGTGGCAGACTCACTCCAGTTATAGATGGAAAGGAAGCTTAACAACTGTAAGTTTTGGAAAAAGTAAACAAGCTTAACAATTGCCAGATGGCCAGATATAATATCAATAAGGAATATGATGGCAGAAGATTTTGAATAAACAAGGAAAACAAAGAAAGAATGCATCTTTGAAAAATAACGTGCAAAGGAAATCTATGCAAATTGAGAAACACAATTTCATTTGATTGGCGAATATAAGGAACTAGAGTTCACAAAAATATCAGCAAACCCCCAAATCAAAATTAACAGCAAACCGGGTACCCAATTTCCCTTGTATATGAAATCCCCAATCCCCAAATCCAAGTAATCCAGAAAATGAAATACCCAAAAACCGATTTCAATACGAAACTACCCTAATCCCCAAATCCAAGTAATCAAGAAAATCAAATACCCAAAAATCGATTTCAATACGAAACCAAATCCCCAATTCCAATTGAACCCCGAAACCCTAACACACCTTGTAAACCCATTCGTACCTAGCTCAAAAGAGGGAGCGGTCTATCTTCAAGAACCTCCATAGCAATAGTATGCAAGTTGAAAGCTCCAGTGAGATGGATTGAGGGAATTGGCTTGAAAGCTTCGACAGTGAGAGAGCGCGAGACAGTGAGAGTTGAGGACTGAATGAGAGAGATGGCTGAGTGAGAGGTGTGAGCGGTGATAGAGAGAGAGAGACAGAGAGCTGAGAGCGATTTTGAGAGAGAGAGAGAGTGTGCGAGAGCTGATGAGGGGGCGCGGGTTTTCTCGAATGGGAAAATTGAAATTTGGCCAAGTATTATTGTTGAAGTCAACTAGGGCAGAATAAATGAAGCGCGCCCCTACACTTAGACAACATAAAATAAAAGTTTATTGTCTGAAACATATTCATACAACATACACAATAAAACAGTTGTCTGAACTTAAAACAATCAGACAACTTATAATTATAGCATATTGTCTTAAATGAAGTCACACAACAGACAAACCAAAACAATTGTCTGAACTAAAATAATCAGACAACATCAAATTCAAAGAATTGTGTGAATACAAATCACACAATATCAATGTATTAACCGTTGTCTAAGTAATTTTAATCAGACAACATCAATCTTCAACCATTGTCTGAAATCAAGTGGCACAACATCAGAGCAATAACTCTTGTCTGAAAGTAGTCAGTTGGACAACAGCAATGTTTAATTCTGTTGTGACTTTACTAAACGGGGACAACATCACACTTACCCAACAAGAAGTATTGTCTGATGCTATCAAACACAATAGAATTACTCTTGCTGTCGTCCCAAATAATCAGACGACAGTTAAAAATTTCGCAGTTGTCTGAATCATGTTGTCTGATGCCATTATTGGCGTAGTGGGTGGTGGTGGAAACAAGCAGTCACAACTGAGCTTGTTAAATTCTATAGATAGGTTCTTGGATCATCATGGGAATAAAAAGATTTGAAACTTTACTCTTAATTGGGGTTCTCTCTTCTGGCATCTCTGATGATAATTTTTGGCTGATCACGTGGATCCGTGTAGCAGTAAGGTGTACTGTTGAAGTGCTTGAATTTCGTTGTTCAACTTGGCATTCACCTGAGATTATAGAATTTCCATTGGGGTTTGGCCTTCGTTTTGTTGGTGCCTTATATTCCCACTATCGCTAATGTTAGTGGCAAAACAATTTTTCATAATATTTATTTTACCACTATTGCTGAACGTGGCTTGGTAAAAAGTGCACCGATATGATCGAGGATGAGGCTTTTCTCTTTCGTTCATCAATTCGATCTCTTTCTTCTTAAAGCGGAATGCAGACCCAAACCCTCATCCTCAATTCATGTCTGGTTTAGGCGATGGCAGAAGCCAAGCCGACGTTGTCGCTCCGCCCCATGACCCAATTAAAGCTATCGAAAGAGTTCGAGATAGATTGGAGAGAGGAGTGAGAGCCGTCTATCTCCCTAAATTAGCGAGATCTTTCTTCTTCATCCCTCAGATGTCTCTCTCTCTCTGGTGTATACCTTATACAAAAGTAATTGTTATTAGATTTGGGTTTGATCATTTTTTCTCTATGATATGAAAGTGGCTCCGACCATGCTAGACATTGATTTCGGGCTTAGATTTTTAAACTCAGATTCGAATTCTGAACTAGTTTATATTCAATTTTACATTCAATTATTTTATCAAAGTTTGTATCAATTTGATTCATTAAATATTTCTGCATTTTAGGTTCATACATTCTTCTGCTCTATTTTTTCTATTGGAATTTTATATATATATATATATATATATATATATATATCAAAGATCTAAGGTAGAAGATGAAGAATAACAAAGTAAAAGAAGAAGACGAGCAACTGTTCTCTAATATTGGTATTAATCTCTGGTAATTTTTCAATGTGTTTCTGTGTGTATTAAGGGGAAGAAGACAACCCCTTATATATTCTAGAATCTGGAAATCATATTTCTCTAGCCAACCTGCATAGCAACCTAACAACTTGCTCAATACTCTAACAAACTTTGCTTATCTGTTGGTGTTGTTGACTTGACTGGAGCATTGATATTTGCTGACATTTTCTTCACTGACCTTGACACTTTCATCATCTAAGCTTTTAGTTCTTTGTTACCAAATTTTAATGAATGTTGTCGGGATGTTATTACTGACATCTCCTTGTGTTGTAGTGTTCTACACATTGCAACTATTTAAAAAGCTATGCTCTTGGCAATGTAGTCAAGTTTGATGACTAACTCTTGCATTTGGGCTTTGACGAGGTTCATCAACTGTGAACTGATGGCTGATGCATAATGACTCTCTGGAAACTCTATTTCATGGTAAGGTTGTTATTTCGTTCGTTGATTTTACATTAAAATAAGGAGATCCAATGGTGCTAACGTATTTCTTGCCTTATAAGATAAAATTAAAATGTTGAGTACATTGTTTACCTTCTCTCACATAAGAGGAGCTAGTTCACATATTTTTAGTTTGTCATGTATTGTAATCTACGAAATGTAGTATTTCCTCTTATGTTTGGTTTAGATAGAATCGTGGTTATTGTTAACTTATAGTTTGACATATATTCAAGCCACTACAAGAAAAAACATATTTAACAACATGCAATTCACGTTGTCAATAACTTTTGACAACGTTTGCCGCATGTTGTAGATGCCAAAGTCATTAAAAGTCCCCGAGTCCTTAACATCGAGCTTTGAACGTTGTCGAAAAGAGGCGAAGCATGTTGTTGTAATTATTCAACAATGAGCTATGCACGTTGTCATAAATTTTCGATAACGTTTCAAGCGCATGTTGTAAGTTTTAACAACATTCTCTGCACGTTGTCATAAATTTTAGACAGCATACACGGTACGTTGTCATATTAATGGATACGTTGTTATAAAATTTCAGTACATACTATTGCACCCAATTTGCTGGGTTATGCTTTCCTGTACCTCTAAACATTCACCATTACTTAAACTCATTCACATGCCAATATTAGTACACACTAACCATGTATGAAAAATTTACATTTCATTAGGAGTGCCACATTCTCTTATACATATGTTCTTTACAAAACAAGCATGACAAAGTACTGGATTCTTTGTTCATCAGCATTGACAAAACATGCATGGTACTCCCTCACCTACATAAATTCTCTAGTAAAGCAAAATGTACCTGCTACTTCAACTACTAAGGGAGCATTTTAATGGAGCTTTTGGGCCATGCAAGAGTGCTTCCTACAGCTTCACCAAGTTGTTTGGCATCCATGGTTGCTCTATACACTTCCATAGTCTGATACTCATCAAACACCACGTCAACCCAAACCTTCCAACAATCTCGTCCAAGAGGCACACAATGAACTTTTGTACTTGGATTTGTTGAAGAGATCTTCCCTTCAGCCACCACTTCATCTTCTTCATAATTGTTCCAATTCAAAAGTGCACATCTTCTATTTTCAAGATCATTGCTTGGAGCATTGATTGGTCTACTTGATTGTTGTGACTACAAATATAAGAAATTAAGAGAGAGAAATATTGGTTTAAACATCTAACTGTAATATTGCTCACACAGTTTCTGGAAGTAATAGCTATTGTATCAGTAGATTAAGAGGATAAAACTTAAAACTGAACATGTACCGTACAGTACCTAGTTGCTTACCAAGAGCAATTCTATTTTATTCTTCAAAGCATAGCCCTACTCTAAAATGATAATTAGACTGTAATGACTAATGATTGTTGTCCAGGAACCTCAATGCAGAAATTCCTCTCTTGTTATAGCATGACAATAGGTGAATTTTGTTTCACCTAAAATTCATAAATCTTACCAATTATAGCAGAGATTACATACCTGAGAAGTAGTTGCATGTGCATTTATCATTTTCTCTAAGTTTATGTTCTGTTGAGAAGGTCCCTGAATTTAGTTCAAGACACATTAGATTATGCTTCTTCATTCCCAATGGATTTGTTAAGCACAAGCCAGAAACTGCATATCAGATCTATCTTAATTCGTAGTTCACAACATGACCACAGGTCCACAAGTAAAGTAATACCTATAGTCATATGCAGTAAGTCTTGCAACTGAACAACTCATCGCATACCAGAACTCGTTTTTTTTTATTTTAACTCAAAAACACAGTAGTTTCACATTTCCAACTTGAAGATGATATCCCATAAAAAAAAAAAGGAAAAAAAAAAACTTGAAGATGGTATGAAGGCATATCGAATACCAGACTATTCCGCCCACTCATGTTTAATACATAATTTTGTATACCACGTACCAACTACTATCAGATCAATAACTTGATCCCCTAAACAATATAAGTCATATTTTAATAGTAAACTACAATGTCATACACAATTATGTAGCAGAAGATGTCAATGGCTATTTGCAGTCGAGAATACAGGAGCTTTTGAGATGAAGTGTACAAATGAATTCAATTGCAAGAGGTGGTATAGAATCGTTCTAGATAATTGGCAGTTTCTGTGTTTTGTTTCAGAATCCGAAGAGTAATAATGCATTCAAGTTTCAAGAGCAGATTTGTACCTCCTGAGTGGCCTCTTAATAGAAGTTCTGTAACAGATCATGAATGATGCAATACCATGTGTCCAAAAAGCATTTAATAGAAGGAGAAATTTACCCGAAACTCAGGACCAAGTTTGTATTTCACAAAGTTGTCCCATTCTATCTGAGATTTCACATTTGCTGGCTTGACCTTGTCAATTGCACGTTTCTTGGTAGGAAAATCCACAACCAGGCAACTTAAGGCATCACAGAAGGTTGAGACAGAAGGTTTAATCCAAGAGATGCTTACCTCAATTCAGAGATCCTTTGCAAGTTTTGCCTCACTTATTTTATTGATTATAAAATTCTAAACTCTCATCCTAAACGAGCATGAGACATAACTCCCATTATAACATTTACGCCCATACAAGTGAGAAGTGAGATGTGATACCATATGTGTCAAGAAAACCAGATGCCTTGTTTTTTCATAAATGTTGCAAAGGGAGATAAATGCAAACAATCTTTCATTAATACATCAGAATCACTGAAAAATGAGGAAGGAGAAACTCAAGATAAACTGACGGAATTTAGAAAAAGCCTTGACAGTTTAATTGGAATGATAGTCTGATCGCCTTTGCTAGATAGTATCAGCAGTTTGCTGTGGGATTTATTGTATCTTTATTTACTTGTTGTAGTGTATGGCACTTTGGTTGCTTTTGATAAAGAAATAAAATGGATTGTAAAATTGCACGAATGAAAAGAGAAAAAAAAAAGGATAATAAGTCGATATATGTAGACTATAAAAAAATCTCATCATAGATGAAAAACAGGATAAAAAAAAAGTGCAGTGAATGAGTACCTACACTGAGAAAAGAATGAAGCTCGGAAGGAAAAAACAAATTAATCAACTCAAGAGCATTAGATTGTTCAGTAGACTGTAGTAGACAAATAGCACTGAGACAAATGGCTGCTAACAATAATCAAAATAAACATAAGATAAGAGCACTGGCACCTGACAAAAATAATGATGTCAAAGAAAATTTCAACATGACAGATGACAAACCTTATTTTCTTGGTCACGATCAAGCTTCAAGAATATAATATCGTGATATTTCTGTGACAATTCTATATATTTTGGAGCTATAATCATTCAAGGACCACACCTGCGGATGAAGATCAAAGGAAGGAATGACAAATCAAGAGTAACTAATCTTAAGATATTAAGATATACCAAGAAGCATGAGCCGGGTGAGAAACCAAAACAGATTTAGTCATTATAGCAAAGTGGTGCAGGTAATGCAATTGCAGCCTAGGTCCAAGTTATGGTTTCGGTTAGCTAAATTCATGTCCAGTTTCAACTTCATGTTTAATTCTTCTGGCTTTTAAGAATCAATGAAAGATTAAAATGCTACTTTGTTAAAGCCACCGTGTTCTTCCCCCTCTTGACCCTACAAGCAGAAATTGCAGTCCTCACTAAACAATGAATTGAATCGAAAGGAGAAGCTAAAGGCAAATTCTCACACTAAACTTAGCCTATTCCAATTTGCCTCATATATTTTTGAAACTAAACAATTTGCAGAACTATAAATGTCAAAATTCCGTGCTATTCTACTCTACCTATTTTCTCAAAATGCAGAAAACTAGTCATAGATTGCAGCTAACTAAACTTTCTTAATCAATTGCAGATACAATAAGAGAAGCCCATTCAATTCCACAAAGCCATATACTCAATTGCCCATTCAATTCCACAAAGCCATATACTCAATTTCCCATTCAATTGAGTATATGGCTATGTGGAATTTCCGAAAATTTTCGAACCAAACACTACCATGAACGAACAATAAGTCAAAAAAAAGTACCTGTAATCAGAATCGGAGAAGCATTGCAGGAATCGAAGGGAGCTGATCTTGAGAAAGAGCTTGAGCTTGAGCTTCAGAAGGGAACCAAAGACAGAGAAGCTGAGCTGAGCTGAGAGACGCTGCGAGTGAGAGAGAGAGAGAGAGAGAGAGATCTGAGCTTTTGAGAGAATTTGAAATTGAAAACTGAGAATGAAGAGCGATTGGTACCTGGAGACGAGTTGATGGCGGGAGGGAAGGACTGCTTGAAGTCTGAAACGACTAGGTGGCTCCGAGCCCGTCGAACATTATGAAGGTCACCGTCGACTGAGGCGAGAGCTTTTGGTGGCGGGAAATGAGTTTTGGCTTCGACTAGGGCGTTTAGTGGCTTTGTAAAAGGTAGGTCAACCAAATTTCAAATTTCTCCTAAAATTTAGAATAAAACGGACAGCTCCCCTCACCAATTTTTTTTTTTTTATCTCAAAGTTTTGACAGCGTTCGCCACATGTTGTCATTCTGAAAAATTTTCAACAACGTGCACACCTGCTTGTTGATAACTTAATTGACAACTTGCAGATAACAACACACAAAGTAGATTGTTGATAACCAAATTAACAACGTGCAAATGACGCGTGTGGTATTAAATGATTTACTACAACGCACATTATTTGCTCGTTGTCGAATACTGTAAGTAACAACGAACATTTAGAGCATGTTGTTATTGTGATGTTGTGGTAGACTACTTTTCTTGTAGTGAGCACATGTCATAGTCAACCTCTTGCACAATCTAGCCAAAGTCCATAGCACATTCTTTCACCCTATCTTAGTTTTGTATATTATTTATCTTTATTATTATCACACGGTCTCTTATTTTGCTAATTTTGAGCTCCATCATATTTTCCTATGTTAAGACTGCTGGTGTGGTGCAGGTCGATGGTTCTGAATTGTACACAAGAGAGAAAAATTTCGTACACCAACAATTGTGAATTGTAAAGCCATATTCGTAACACAAGTCCAACATGTCAACATGCCTCTAGCTTGCTGATATGTCTCATATCTACTCCTGTGTGCATACAATTAGCAACCTTTTTTTGTAGCTAATGTTATATGCATACTGTTAACCTTTTTATATAAGATAAATCAAGAATAATTTTTGAGCCATATTGTTATGTTCTATTAGTACCAAGTTTAATGTTTTCGTGAGTATCATAAGATTGTGCGAGTTAAGGTTTTACAATGTGCTTAGTTTTTAACTTGAGGTTAATTTTCAAGTTGATGCTGATCTGGTAAATTGGAACATCCTCAGAATGAACTTCAGGAAATGAAGAACAAAAAGAGACAAGAATATGTTGGACACTAAAGAAGGTAAATCTTCCTATTTGTTAATGCGTCTTATAATGGTTGTTTATTCCATACTACCATCGTAGGCAACATTGTGCTAAGCTATCATGTGATGCAATTGGATCATCTCACACCTTTTCATTTGTGATTTTCATTTCACATTTACTAACAACTTTTGTTTGGATCATACTGCGCATACAAGATTTTACGAAGTACCGCTGCTGTTGGAGCTTCTGTAGAAATTGAAGTCGGAAACTATATAATAGAACTTGGTATTTAGAGGAGTATAAATTTGCTGGTGTATTGTTGTTAGTATGGGAATGTATTTCAAGAAATTACTGTTGTATTCATTAATAAAGGAAATTGTGGGAATATTTTAATATCTTTTAATTCATTTTTCAGCAAATATTTTTTTTATAATATTTTTGTTAATAAAGACACCAATAGAAGACAACCGTGAGTATTACTAGTATACTTAGTATTATTTGGGACCCACCAAGTCAGAGCTGACTATAAGTCACATATGATAGGTAAGCGTGTGCGTGTCTATTTGGGCCAAAGCAACCCATCTACAGCGCATTGACCCTGCTACACGTGGCTGTAACGTTGCTATTGCCTAAGGCAAAGCTTATTCGTGGGCATTGGGGAAAAGCCACAGAAAAGCCATGAATAAAAGTGGGGTTGTTATTGGTCAGTATTAATTGTAGTAGTGCTTGCGTGTTTGTTTTTGAATCTTGGAGGTCTATAGCCGTGGACCTTGGATACAGCTCTTACAATTCCGTCCTTGACTTCCTCCACTCTCCAAATCTTATCTTTGAGTAATGTTAGAATAGATGAGAGCTTCTGCAAGTGGATCTCAAGTTCTTGCAAATGCATTAAGGAGTTGCATCTTCATGATGTTAAGACAGCAAATATTTCCATTGAAAGCCCATCTTTTGAATCATTCACTATTGAGGTTCACCCTGCACTTACATGAGCATTTGTCTATGACATAATTAGCTACAATGAGCCACGCTCATACTGCCGTTAGAGGCACTAGCATCACTAAGGCGGTTACTTATGGAAACATCGCCACACGGGCCATCACCTAAGCTCTGGCTCAACCCTAGACCTCCACTGACGCGCTGCGCCAACATCACCTTGCTGCACTAGCAGAATATGAGAACTGATGCATATCAGTCCCACATCAAAGGCAAGGAAGAGATTAGTCTCTCCCTCATCCCTAAAAGGTCTACTCCTCTCTCCTCATTAACTACGCATTTATTACTTACCTAACGTTATGCTGTCAACATAAATACACTGACTGACTTAAGCATCAGAGCCCTTTGTATTTTACTTGACAGGTGACGCTAGCGTTACAATCCCTCCAGTAACTGTCTGAGCTAGGACCAGTGTTAACAAAGGTTTAGCTACTGCTGAATCTTAGACATTAACATTGGCGCCGTCTGTCGGAACCTTCGAACAAAAATGTCATCCCCCCAAAACCTACAATGACTAACGGTAGCGGGGAAATCGCTGATGAGCAAGCGAATCAATCCGCTAACCCCCAAATCATCGATTTCACGGTTGCCGTCAACCGGGCACTATTCAACACACCAGCTAACGCCGGCGGTGAACCCCAAAACACTTCACCAATCCCACACACCCAATCAATGGTGGAGAACCTACCCGGCAGTAGCCGCACGTCGGTGGGACAAGACCTTGCCGCTAAGCTAGAGTTAGCAGTAGCGGATCTTCACAAGGAAAATAGAGAGTGAGAGCAAGAAAGAAGAGAGAAGGCGGAAGCCCAAAAACAAGTGCCCACGTTGATCTCAAAATTTGACAATCTGAAAAGGGCGCTGGAGGCAAACACTAACCCAGCTTGGAGAGAGAATTCATGGAGTGCGAGACTCAGTTTGAACACGGGGATAAGGGTAGGACCAACGCCGGTTATACAAATGAGCATCCCCCTAAATCCACCTGAGTTAGCGGCACTAGGCCCACCTCCCCCGCCACAACCAATGATGGAGCAGGAAGTGGAGTCACAACCGTGCGCCAACCTCAGCACAGGACGAGCAAGAACATTAGGAATCCCGCCGAACCACAGACAACACCAAGACCAGGTTCCATGGAATCTCCAGAAAAGGCCCGTCGCTGATGCCACCGCTTGATCCTTCAGAGAATGCAGCAGATGGAAGAAATGTTACTCAGGGCAGAAGCGGGCACCCCGGCGCCAATCCCAAACCCACTCTTCGCAACACGGCTAGGACCGTTCACTGTTAGAATCATACAAGCCGTCAGGCCAGCGTATGCAAAAACGCCAATGATTGCTTAGTACAACGGCCTCATAGACTTCTTTGCCCATATGGACACATTCAAGAAGGTAACCAATAACAAGGGATTCAACAACACCACTCTATATCACCTATTCAGCGAAACGCTGGACAGAGAGGCAATGAGTTGGTTCTTTGAGTATCCACCCGGTTCAATGGATTTGTTCACCGCGTTGTCAAACAATTTCTTATCATGATTCATCCTCATGGCAGCAGGATACCACAATAAAGCCAGCTATTAAACGTTAAACAAGGCGTTGATGAATCCTTGAAGACATTTGTCATAAGGTGGAGAGCCTCTGCGCCTCGATGTTGCGACCTTGACAAAACGATGGCACTGGCAGCCTTCAAGCAAGGGCTTCTGAAGGGGCCATTCCATTATCACCTCAATTACAATTGCCCAAATGTGGCATATGACCATGTCATGGATGAGGCGGTTCTCCACGCATAGGCAGAATATAAGACATACGGAGAAACACCACCGCCACTACAACACCCCACCAAGGCAAGTCAACCTTCTTCCTCTCAGTAAGAAGCCACTAACAAATCCACCGCTACACCTCAAAATGATAAGAAAAGGGGGTGGCAGCAAAGCAACTATCAGGAGAAACGCTAGAAAGACTAATAATACCTCTGAAAGGGTAATCAGTCTTCCCATAATGACAATCGCAGTAACAAGCACACGAATTCCTCCCAGCGGTATGCAGTGTTCACAGTCCTCACCGCTTCCTACGAAGAAATTTATGATAAGTGTAAGGACCAAATTCCTCCACCACCGCCAAGAAAGTTTCCAAGGGTAGGAAAACTAAGAGACACCGTGAAATGGTGCAAATACCATGAAGATAGTGGTCATAACACCAACAACTGCAACGCCCTGAAAACCACGATTGAGACACTCCACTGCGAGGGAAAATTAGACCAGTTCAAAGTCCGCCAACCAACACCAGTGATTGCTAACATCAAATCAATGTGCTACATCAACACTATCGATGGCGGTGCCCCATCAATAACATGTCCCATAGGGCAAGAAAGCGCTTTGCGCGAGCCAATCACCCAAAGGAAATCTTCAACATCCGCTATGAGAGATCTCCCAAAACACCAAAATCTTATGGTAGTCCATAACCTTTAGTGAGTAGGAGGAACGAGGTGTCCACCTCCCCCACGAAAATCCATTCTTGATCGACTCAATGCTCGATAAATGGTCAGTGGTAATAGTGCTATGATGATCCATTCAGACATAAATTGGTTGTGGCATGACCAATTAGGACATCCTGGCCGTGATATGATGATCCGTCTACTAAAGAGTAAAAACTTCACACGACATCTTTTCTTTTTGAGCTACAAGAAGCTAGAATCAAAAGATGAACCAAGGAGGAACTAAGACTGCCACCGCACACCTTGTCGTCGCCGTCCACCATCAGCACCGCCTCCATCCCCTTGCGGCTTCCTACATCTTTTGATGCCAATGGTGATGTCATCACTTCCTTCTAATGCCAATTGTGGCGCCATGGTCCAACCGAAATGCTCATCGGTTGCTTCTACGACCTATATATATTCATTTTTGCAAAGCCTGTTCCTTAGGGAACTTAGGACCGAGACCATCCTACGCAAGGATACCATTCTATTTTTACACAAAACCCAAGGGATTATTTGTGGACCTATTCAACCAACTTGCGGACTATTTCGATGGTGTTGGTTGATACGTTGACATGCTGGTCACATGTCACGCTCTTGTTCACACAAACCCTGCTTATGCTGAACTCTTAGCACAAATTATTCGTCTACGAGCTGATCACCACCTGAATCATCCTATTACGTCAATTTGTCTTGATAATGCTAGAAAGTTTACATCAAAAATTTTCGATGATTATTGCACGTCCATTGGGATAGATGTTGAGCATCTGGTTCCCCATATACACACCTAAAATGATCTTGCAGAAGCCATCAATAAAAGACTTCTAATGATCGTGAGGACATTGGTAATGTGCACCAATCTCCCTATTTCTACTTGGGGTTATATAATTTTGCACGCAGCTATACTTATTCGTCTACGACCCACCTCCACTCAGCCCTTTTTTTGAGTCACAGTTTGTGACTGGGTACGAGCATGTTATCACAAGTTTGGGTAGTCCATTTTTAGGATAGATTCTGCCAAATATTTGGCAGATTTACCCTTAAGGTGGGCCTTGTAGGGCCACTTCGGATTTCATGGTCAAATCCGGGGCGGATCCTGTCAACTCATCCATACATAACAATGCAAATTGCGGAATTCATTACCCTTGAAATCTTTCGTCTTTACGAGATGCCTCGCACCATAATTAGTTGCCAAGACTGCATCTTCATTAACCACTGTTGGGAGCATTTTTTCAAGTTTTAAGGCCCCACACTTTGCCGCAGCTCAAATTATCACCCTCAGACCGACGACCAATAAAAGTTATTAAACAAGACACTGAAACATCATTGTTATTGTTTCACGGCTGATAAGCCACATGATTGAGCACATATCCTTACTGAGCCAAATTGTGGTATAACACCACATATCATGTCACAATCAAGATGATGCTTATGACTCCCTATTTAATTCATTAATACCTCTATTTAATTCATTAATACCTCTATGACAAAGATAAATATGAACACGACTTTTAGAAAAGTGGTTAAGTTCACCTAAAACTGCATCCTTATTGCCAACGTTCCCTACTGAAGAGACCTTCCCAAAAGCTTCCTCCAAGACTCTATAGATCATTTCAAGTGGCCGCAAAGGTTGGTAAGGTTGCGAACCATTTGGATCCGCTCTCGCATTCGAGGCTTCATCCCATTTTTCATGTCTCTTCGTGTTTTGCATTTTTCATGTCCCATTTTACTTTGTGTTTTGCATATAGTAGTATTATTTATGCTTGCCTTTGTTCTAATTTTTAGTTAGCAATCAGTGAATAATTATCTCAATCAAAACGGTAATGGATGTCTGTGACGGAAAGAGAGATATAACAAGATAAAAATGTCATTGGCAAAAAAAGGAGGAGTTAGCGGTGTTATTAACGTAGAGTGCTGAAACTATTTCGGGAAATTAATATTGAGGTGTCCAATGTGATAGCTTATCAAAATGTCCAATGACCCAAACTTCGGAGACTGTTTGAGCGACACTTATTCTTTGTAAGGGCATCTCCAACTGGTTTCGTCATAAGCCAAAATGGCTTTCGCTTTTGTGGGAAGCATCTCCAACCATTGAAAAGGAAGAGCCATTTTGACGATTGAGCCAAAAGTTGAGTCATTTTGACTCCACTTTGTAGAACGAAAGCCATTTCTGGGAGGGAAGAGAAATGGTGGGCCCCGGCTGCATGTGCTGCAATTGCAGCTGAAGATGATGACGCGCCAGAGGGAGAAGACACAAGCAACTCGCGGATGACGACAAAATAACTGGTTTGGAGTGGCTGACGCGCGAGACACGCGCTGGAGATGCAGCCGACACATGGGGCCCGGCTGTGCAGAACGGGTGGAAGTCTTCCAACGGTAATATATCGAACGACCCAGATTCAACTTCATTAATTCTATTTAAAATGAAAGGCCCAGATTAAATCTTTCTAAACATAAAAAAGTTAATATATATATATACTGAATATCTAATCTGACGGTTCAAAAAATTGTATGGATTAAAATCAACGGTTAATAATAAAGTAAATGTGTTTTAAACCCAAAAAAAATTGAAAAAATAAAAGAAAATTTTCTAAAAAATCAGAAAAATGTTTTTTACCCGTTGGAACAGTAACTTTAACAACTTCTATAAATACCAACCATCTTCTTCATAATTTTTCACTCCAAAACATCTCCAAAGTTGAGATAGAAAATCTTATCTTATCACGTGGTAAATAAAATCTCAACCGAGATAGAGATAAGACATCGGATCCGAATAGCATTGACACGTGGCACGAATATATAGATTCCCAAAAATAAATAAATATTTTTTTTTAATCGATTAATGACGATATATTATATAACATAATTATGTATGATATATAAGTTCATATTGTAGTTAATTAATTCTCTAAAATTATTAATTTATTAAATGACTTTGGCTTTTGACTAAACATGGTTGGAGATGGAAAAATTGAATGAATAGTGATGACACTAGGAGAGTCAAATTTTGCATATGGCTTTGGCTTATGACTAAATGGTTTGAGATGCTCTAATATTCCGGGCCTCCAGCATGGGTAAAACTAAATTACTTGTTATTATCTTTTACTTATGGGTTTAAAAAAAAAATTTAACAGTGAGTGACCCGCAATTCTGAGTGACCAAATTCTACAAGGAGGCTGGGACCCCATCTGGTCCCAAGCGAGTGCCTCCGTCTCTGCTTTGAGCCAGGGTTATATATGCTTACGCGAATTTAGGGTAAGATGAAGGAAGCAAAGTAGACACAGTCTTCGCATTTCTCATTCAAAACTTGATGATTGACTGATTGATAAGGATATTCTTGTGCTGCATTTTCCTTCAGGCTTTGAAATTTGAGCAGAGAGGGACTGAATGGACCAGGTTAGTCTCTCACTTTTCCCTTTCTTTCGATTTTGTCAAATTTTGAATCCGAGTTTGCGTTAAATCTGTATCTGATTGTGATGTTGGTGGTGCGATTCAAGTACGAGAAAGTTGAGAAGATCGGCGAAGGGACTTACGGAGTGGTTTACAAGGCTCGTGATCGTGTTACGAATGAGACTATAGCTCTCAAGAAGATTCGGTTGGAGCAGGAAGATGAGGGAGTGCCTAGCACCGCCATTAGAGAGATTTCTCTACTCAAGGAAATGCAGCACGGCAACATTGTCAGGTATCTCCTTACATTTTTCAGAGTGAGTTTTTTTTTTTTTTTTTTTTCTTCCTGATTTACAGCTTTAATTTACATGTTTCGGCATTCGATTCGATGTGAATCGTAAGTCTAGTAGAGTATTGGAAGTAGGCTATGCATTTAATAAGACTTTGATATGTTACTTTTTGGGGTGTTTGATTGATTTATATGAGAGCATGTTGTTTTTCGTGGTTGTGATGTGTGAGAGAGATGCATTTTCTTGTATAGAAGGCAATCTGTGTCGTGTTGAAACATTTCAAGTTTGGGTTCTTAGGCACCTGTCATGTTTCGTCAATGCTTGGTCGCGTAGCAAGACTATTCGTATTTGATTTTGATGGGTATCTGCTTGGCAGGTTACAGGATGTAGTGCACAGTGAGAAGCGCTTGTATCTGGTGTTTGAGTACCTCGACTTGGATCTGAAGAAACATATGGATTCTACTCCTGATTTTGCAAAGGATCCCCGCCAAATAAAAGTGTGTGATTGCTTTCTGCTCTTTGTGAACTATGCTGTAGTGTTTACTTTAGAAACTTATATATCAGAGAATTGGTAGTTATGTGATAACAGATTAAAGAGATTAGTATTACATATCAGATGAAGACAATTCCTTAAATTGTACCCCTCGTGAATGTGTTTAGAAAGATTGTAGGGGAGATGCTTATAAACTCATGCAGATAAACTTATCAGGCTATCAGCTGGAGAATTTTCATATGGCTGCATGATTTCGTATTTGTCATTTATTTCATTGTGTACCCTGTGCTTAGTTTGGAGGACCAAATGAAATATTTTGTGACCCATTGGTGTATGATGATGTTTATGCTTGCTTCTAGTTGCTACTGCCGTCACCTTTTATCAAGCTTGCAATCATTTCTTTGTTATATAGTTCATCGTGGATTCTGATAATAAGCTCTTGTGATATTACATACAACAGAATGTCATTCAGTCATGTCCCCTTTCTGCAGTTGTTCCTTTATCAGATTCTCCGAGGCATTGCTTATTGTCATTCACATAGAGTTCTTCATCGCGATCTGAAACCCCAGAATCTGCTGATAGATCGCCGTACTAATGCACTCAAACTTGCAGATTTCGGACTGGCCCGAGCATTTGGTATTCCTGTTAGGACATTTACTCATGAGGTCTGAATGTCTCTCTATTAGGTCATGATATTTAGTTGTTGCAATAACATTATAGCTTTCCTCTTATGTTTAATCGATAGCAATGGAAACTGTCCAAAATAGGTTACAGCTTGTACCAATGATACAATGCAGAACTACTTTACTGAATAAAACTCACGTAGAAGCTTGGTACCACTTGGAAGCTGGACTAGTCATTTTTATTAACAAATCATAGTGGCCTTTTGTTGTTTTAGATGTGATTGGTGTAGCTACTTTATCACTAACTTGGATAGCTGTGAGATCAATGTAACTTTTGTAATTTCTAATTGAAACATAGTTGTTTGTTGGTAGCAATCAATGATTCAAGTAAATAGTATGCTTTATAGTATGGTACTTTAGCCAATGTTTTAAGGAGAGATGCATTAAGAAAGAAAAAAGTCAATGCATGTAAGATTTTAGACATACAAAAAGACTTAATATGAGTTCGCCTATGACTACACAAAGTTCATATCTGTTTGCACCAGTGTTGGATCAGGGAAAACTAAACGATCACATCTTCAGTCCTCATATTACTTTTAGGCTTATGTTAATAATCATTGGTGATCTGTGTAGGTGGTCACGCTCTGGTACAGAGCACCGGAGATATTGCTTGGATCCCGCCATTACTCTACACCAGTTGATGTGTGGTCAGTGGGTTGTATATTTGCTGAGATGGTAAACCAACGGCCTTTATTTCCTGGGGATTCTGAGATTGATGAATTGTTCAAGATATTTAGGTGAAAGATTCCCAACCAAATCTGTGATTCTCTTTCCTTTTTTTTTTCTTTTTTGGAAGACATGCAGCGGGATGTCTAATCTATGCTATCATTCTTACACTGTTGCTTTTTATGTGAAGAATCTTGGGTACTCCAAATGAGGATACATGGCCTGGAGTGAGTAGTATGCCTGATTTTAAATCTTCCTTTCCTAAGTGGCCTTCTAAGGTATTCTACTCTATGTGTGTTATCTACTCCCATTGTAAATCCTCAGTTTTTGTGTTAGTGAAGCATTGAATGAGCATCCTTTATTTTGCAGGACTTGGCAACTCTAGTTCCAAATCTTGAATCAGCTGGTGTTGATCTTCTTTGTGTAAGTTGTTTACAAACACTTGCTGCACCTCTGTGATTTAATAGTGGGTTCTACATGTGTCCCTGGTCAGTCTCACTAAATTGTTTGTTCTGGTATATTGAGAGTTCTTGAGTTCCCACTGGGAGACAAGATGATAGGGTCATAACCCTTGAATATTGTATATACAAATTTGTTCTGTAGTAAGTTTTCTTTTCTCCTTGTTCCTGAGATGTCCTAAGCTTTGAGTAAAATTTGACATTCAATTTTAAAAAACAAGAAAGAAAGTTTTCTGTGCTTAGATGGAGGCTAGAAGTAGTTTTATTGGTGATTCCTGCTGTCCATGTTACAACTGCATATAGTTAGTTTCTTCTACTAACTTGTGGACTTGGGTTGACTTTTCAAATACAAAATGTTTATCTCTTCTCTTATGTTTCAGAAAATGCTCTGCTTGGATCCCAGCAAAAGGATTACAGCCAGGAGTGCTCTTGAGCATGAATACTTCAAAGATATTCCATTTGTACCCTGATTCTGTCTTCACTTTGTGCTGAGTGTTTATACTATAGCCTAGCATCCTGAACTTGGTTGGAACGACAATAGTGTGTTGCTCTTGTGATTTTTTCCCCCTCAATTCCTCGACCGTTCTGATTATGTTGATTTGGCTTTCAGCAGACATGTTATCATCAATTACTGTCTGCTCCCAGTTTTTTGTTTTCCTCTTCCATTTTACCTTTCAAAGATATGCATGTGGTGGTGGCATTTTCTAAGTGCTTGTAATTGGCAATACATGTCCTAATGTCCTATGAGAAACAATTTTTCCTCGAGGAATGTAAAAGATAGGTTTTGTTTTTGATATGCTCTCAATTCACATGTTCTGTGAAAATACTATAATTACTTCAATCTTCCTACTTAAGCAGATTGGCCCTGATTTTAATTCTTTGTTAATGTTTCATTTCTTTGAGAATTCAATATTTTTGGGAAATTGCAGTTATTGAGAATTGAGATATAGTGTGCGCCATCTTATGTTGTCAATTGAGGGAGTAGTCTTTAGTCTTTGGAAGCATAGAACGTGAAAGCAAGGGATCACTCAACGAATGGACGGGATCGAGGGAGGGAGGGAGAGAGGGAGGCAAGAACCATATTAATCGTTTCTTGTCATGTGCATGTGTTTCTGAACTATACTTTCAGAGGATTGGTGATCCGAAGACTCTGAATCTTAGCTTAACTACAAGAATGTTTAACCAAGTTTTTCTTGCTACACCCGTATGTGCTTGCGCTTCCATGGACAATAAAAGTTGTAACATGTAGTTATTATAAACTTGAATAAACGCTAACCTTGACAGTCTGTAGTGACATTGTTACAGAGTGCAGAATTGAGCTTTACTTTGGATTGTCATAAAAATTATACGGGTTAGAGGACTAGTTTCTGTAGTGTTGGAGGTGGTTCCATAGCAAATTAGCTTGGCATGATGAGTGGAGTGAGTGTAAGTTGTGATAAGTAATCTCTGCCGGAGTGTGGTAAAGGAGAACTGTAAATTCTGAAATGGGAACCTACCTCCCGTTACGAGTTAGATGACGCTTCAGTTCAATTCTGAAATTAGCTCGTCTTCCTTGCAATTCCCTCCGACTTCTACAAATGTGCTTGTTCTGCAAAGTTGGGTTGTCTCTGTTTAGGCTTTTTAAGTTTTTGTTTGCTGTTCTTTTTGGAGCAGCCTAATGGCTTTTGTCATCTTGTTTCTTTGGGACGTGTGCTATCTCTTGCTCTCTGCCCATTCCATTAGGTCTGGTATGTTTGTTTGTAATTGTTGATTGTTTCTGGTCTGGCTTCTTCTTGAGGCTTGGCTCTGTTTTATTTGATTATCCATTTTTAAAAAGAGGAAAAACAAAGAAATGGAAAGGAAAGTAGAAGACCTTATATATGATCATGGCTATAAAGTAATATGTACAGATTGTGTCCATCCTTGAAACACTTCGTCTTGCTTCAAAGCAATGTCGAGCCGTGTGCCATAGTTTTCTTACCTAATTCATCTCCAAGTGTGATGGGATCATGTGACTCCAGTTAAACAAAACACTAGTGTTTGGGTAGTTTATATGATTGATAAATGTGTAGAGGCATAAACATCTTTCAGATATTCTCTTCCTAAATTTTGCTTCTCTTGCTTTCTCTGAGGTGTTGTCAAAAGGAAGCAAGTAGCAGGCCAGAGAAGACTTACCAGAAAAGGGATGAGAAAGAGAGACAGAATTGAAGCAAAAGCAATGTGAGAAGGTACAATAAGAGGAAATTGGAAGTGAAATTGGAATCGTGACAAATGCAGAAAATGAAGAGCCTTGGGGGAAATGGCAGCAGTGGGAGGCTATCCATGGAGGAGAATGAGGATGAAGAGACTTCGAGACTGGCCATATTAACCTTCCAAGCTAGAGAAGAGGAGATTGAGAGGAAGAAGATGGAAGTGAAGGAGAGGGTTGAACTTCAATTAGGTCGTGCGGAGGAAGAAACTAGGCGCTTGGCACAAATTTGGGAAGTAAGTTCAAGAAACCCAATAATAGAGGATAGCATATCTAACTGCAATCACTTATCAATTTGTTTTTAGTGACTTTAGTTCTTACGACTATTGAAATAGGATCCTTGATGTACATCTTTTGTGATATGGCGTCTGTGCTCAAAACCAACTTCTTGTTAGACTTACGATTTAATATTAGAGATGTTATTGACACTTTCAGAAAGTCATTCTGTACTTAAAAGTTAATATTTTATTGGTTCAAACGTTGCATTATAGCATGGTTTTTCCACATGATTTTTCTTATTTATATATTTTAAATTTACAATGTAGTAGGAGCTTGAAGCAATGGCAGATCCGATGAGGAAGGAACTTGCAAATGTAAGGAAGAAAATCGACATGGTTAATCGAGAGCTGAAGCCCTTGGGACTCAGCTGCCAGAAGAAGGTGCTACATGCTCTTTTTTCTAAAACTATACTTCAGCTAGCTAGTCCTTCACTCAACAATACATGTCAGTGCATATGCATCTGCAGACCTTATACATACCTCAAGATGAATACAATTGAACAAACATGGTATTATTGGCAACAGGAAAAAGAATACAAGGAAGTCCTGGAGAGCTTCAATGAAAAGAACAAAGAAAAGTCTCAACTTGTAACCACAATGATGGAGGTAAATTCCTGATGCTCATTTGCTCTCGATTTCTTTATTTAGTGTCCAGACCCCAAATTTATTTACTATATTCCTTTCTTAATCACTTGGTGATTCTTCTTCCAATTTCTTGTACTCTTGCTTACCAGCTTCTGACTGAGAGTGAGAGGTTGAGGATGCAAAAGCTAGAGGAGCTGAGCAAGAACATAGAACTATCACATTAATTGAAACGCCCTGATGCTTCAGTGGACTACCTTCTAATTTCTATATGCTATTCTTTTTCCTTAGATAAATACTATTATTATCTTTTTGAATGAGCAAGTATGGATGTAATAAAATTCTGGGTATACTATACTGTTAAGTTCACTATTGTAACCAAGTTGATTTTGTGGCCATGTGTTACTAGGCACATTATGGGCTACAGAGGTTTTTTTTTTTGTCCGTCTGAAATGGGATACAGTGGTTAAGTTTTGGAAAAGAATATAATTAATCGATAAAATGAAGGGAGAAAAATGTAATATCAGAAATCAGCCTCTCGAAACACGTGCTACCAAAACTATAACATTCATGCGATTCTCTTCCTCCCTCCATGTTCTTCCCCGTTATGTTTCACTCAACACAAACAAGTCCACCCTGTCAATCTATTAAAAAATAATGAGTGGAAAATAATTTGACAGATTTTGGGAGATCTTGTTTTGTTGTGCCGTTGAGTCACCACCCTGTCATTTGACAGATGAGTTTGATAGGAGCTAGCTTACCACCCGAATCATCATAATAATACATGATCACTCAACACCATTCATCAGTCAAAACCACTGAGCAACACTCTACCTTTCTGCCAAGAGAAACAAAATGGAGTTCGAGAAGATCAAGGTCGCCAATCCCATCGTTGAGATGGACGGTGAGCACTGATTGGATTGCTTCTCATTTAGTCTTTAGTCTTTTATAAGCAACCCCATATTCAAATAGTTAACTGCTAATTAAGTGTCAAAGTGTTAAAGAGAATTTCTGTACATTTCTTCTCTGATCGAGTATAAACGTTACATTTGCATCTGCTTATATAGACATCGACTCGACAACAGCTCTAATGTGCTATACAGTCAATTATGGTGAGTGTTAGCTTAGAGCAAATCAGGACAGATGTGTATGGTGATGAGCAATGCTAGTCTTGGTTCATAGGCTCCTCCTTGTCTTGGTTTGGTCTCTGCCTGCTCCACTCTTCCATTCAGATGGAATGTTGATGGCCAGACTGTCTGAGTAGGGCTGAATTGTTACCAAACTCCAATCCTCTAGTTATGACTTGTTTAGGATTGTCGCCAGGTTTTAATCCTAGACTAGGATGGTGTGGTGGATTTAGTTTTCATCTGAATGTCTTTTCCACTTTGGTCTGGCTCATCACCTTGAATCATCTTTTACTCTTTTTCAATACATGTTATTGCCTGTCAAGAGCCCAAGATAGAACTGTAAAATGACCTATTCGCTTATCTAAATGGAGCAGGACTCTTTAATATGCTAATAAAGATCTGTAAAAGTAATCATCTCTGTGATCGGCAAGTGCTTGATTTATATTATTCTGAAAATGTCTGTAATTGGAATTTCTGGACACCCCTCATATGCATTTTGCTCGAGCTCTTATTGATGGAATGAATGAATTTGATTCATGCTTCAAGCAATTTACAGGATTTATGAATTAACTACATCCTAAATCATTGTTTGCAAGCACTTTGTGTGTCACATGTATTTCATGTCTGAAAAGATTTCGGTATTGATCATTTATTCAAAATTTTATCAAGAAAATCCAGTATTGTTTAGACAAGAGTCATCGAAAATATCCCTTTTCAAGTCTTATTTAAATTTCACCCATGCCAATATTCTTGATCCTTGGAAAATGGAATGGACCCTGAGAGCCCATGGCACACAACACACTTGTAGACTTCATACACATTCAATCCAAATTTGCAAATGTCATACTCTCTGTACATGGGTTGAAGAAATTTTACTTTCCTCTTTCTCATACTATTAGTCTTTTGATATCTGGGGCAGGAGATGAGATGACTCGAGTTTTCTGGAAATCAATTAAGGATAAGGTGATTTGATTTTACTCTATGTTCTCTCTCTAATCTATATGTATACGTATATATATATATATATTATCCGGTTTATCATTTTCAAGTCAACATCTTGATTCCTTATGTCAGCTCTTCTCTGTTGTTACATTTGTAGCTTATTTTCCCCTTTTTGGATCTGGACATCAAGTACTTTGACCTTGGTCTTCCTCATCGTGATGCCACTAATGATAAAGTTACTGTTGAAAGTGCAGAGGCAACTCTTAGGTGAGTCTTATTCTCCACCTAAATTTCTAAGTATGATATTTTTCTCCAAATTGTGTAGTAAGAAAAGAACGAGCCTCAGTAACTTTTTGACTTTCTTATGTTATTCTGGTATTCATGTTGCATCTCTAAGACTTGGTATCTTAGGTACAATGTAGCAATCAAATGCGCCACTGTTTCAACAGGTATACGCTTTCTGAACATGTTAGAATTTGGGCATTCATATGTTCTTGTTGAACTCCATGTTTACCGCTTTAGTAGCATATTAATATTTTTAATCCACACTAGGGAACACAACATCCATAATCTTGGAGTTATAATGTGACAGATGCCAATCGCATGAAGGAGTATAACTTAAAGCAACTGTGGAGGAGTCCCAATGTGACTATTAGGAACATTTTGAATGGTTAGTGAACTTGAAGCTGTAAACTTCTCTTCTGCACATTCATGGGTAAATTTATTACAAGGGTTTCTGGCTTTCTTCAGGTACTGTTTTCAGAGAACCGATTCTTTGCAAGAACGTTCCTCGCCTTATCCCAGGTATTATCATTTCTTGTTATGTCTATATTGTTTCGTTGGAGTAGAACCATGCTGATTCTTGGTGTTTTCTGCAGGCTGGACAAAGGCAATATGCATTGGAAGACATGCTTTCGGTGATCAATATCGATCAATTGATTTAGTCATAAAAGGACCTGGGAAACTGAAATTGCTTTTTGGTAAATTACATGTGCATGATATTTTACAGAATTATGTATATCGTTTGTTTTAGAAATTGTTCTGAATACAAACTAAAACTTGAGTAAAGAAAGGATTCTCCTGTCATTTGTTGTCTTATTACTTGGTAAATTTGGGATTTCTGAGAAAAAATTGAAAATGTTTGCAGTTCCAGAAGGAAAGGATGAGAAGACTGAACTGGATGTATACAACTTTACAGGGGAAGGGGGAGTTGCACTTGCCATGTGCAACGTTGATGAGGTTTGATTTGCTAATCCATGGTGTTTTAATTGAAACAGTTGCTCGATCGCAGCGAGTAAGCCTTTTGCTTCTTTTGTTGTGTATGTTTTTTTGTGTGCATGCAGTCAATCCGTGCTTTTGCAGAGGCTTCTATGACCACAGCTTATGAGAAAAAGTGGCCTCTTTATCTTAGCACAAAAAATACTGTTCTTAAGAAGTACGATGGAAGGTATGCATATTCTCTATTGGCTTTTTATTAATATATATCTAGGATTTTCTTTATCATTCTCCAAGTTATGTCTATACTTTTTTTCTTTCCTAAACCCTTATTTGTTCCTGAGATAAGATTCAAGGACATATTTCAAGAAGTATATGAAGCCCAGTGGAAATCTAAGTATGAAGCTGCTGGCATATGGTGAGGAACTTGGTGATTTTGCATTCCTATGATGGATTTTTAGGTCTATTGCTTATTTATTGACTTTATATATATGATTGGATTGGAAGGTATGAACATCGTCTCATTGATGATATGGTGGCTTATGCACTTAAAAGCGAAGGTGGTTTTGTTTGGGCATGCAAGAATTATGATGGAGATGTACAAAGTGATTTCTTAGCCCAAGGTTTGTATGACAGACTTCTAGCAACCCTTTTTTTCTTCTGTTTATCATCATCTAGCCCAAGTTATAGTTTCTAACTTTTGGTTGCATTATAGGTTTTGGATCTCTTGGATTGATGACTTCAGTACTGGTATGCTATAACTTCTTTGGTGTCTACTTTCTCTTTCCTATCCACCTTCCCTTCCATCATGACGCAGTCGGATTGATCGGATTGATAAACTAGGTTTACCAGCAATAAACCTAACAAAGAAATCTGGAGTCCACCAGAGATAAAAGAGAAAATCTCTAATTTTATTGATAAAAGATGAAAGATAGGTTTGCCGTCGCTTAAGGCGGCTTAAATAAGAGAAAATAAACCCTAGGGCGACTAACAATGAAACCCTAAAGCCCATGGGTAAAAACGAAAACAACCCGAAAATAACTAGGAAAACCAAAACGGGTAAAAATAGAAAAACGCATTTTTGAGGCCCTAAACGACCCCGAAAGCCCGAAAAAAGTTTGATTTCTGGCGCGATTCCCTTTCCGGAAAGGTAAGGTGCGTCCCAATCGGACTCCGAAGAGCTGTTTCGCGTCTACTAGTCACTTTTCGTTTTCCTCCTTTAGCACGATCCAACTGTTCTTCAAATTGGGCTGCCATCTGTTCTGCATCAGTCTCCTCTACCTCCGAAGAACTCGACCCCGAGTTCTCTTCAGGATAAAGAGCCTCATCTTCACGAAACTCATGCAGATCAGCAACATTGAAAGTGTTAGAAATGCCCATCGAATCTGGAAGTGCAACAACATAAGCATTATCATTGATCTTCTTCACCACTTTAAAAGGACCATATTTTCTGGGCTTCAGCTTGTTATAGGTACCAACAGGAAATCGCTCCTTCCTCAGGAACGCCATCACGTCATCACCTTCCTGGAACACTTTAACTCGCCTATGCTTGTCAGCTGCAGCTTTATACTTTGCATTAGTTTGTTCCAGCTTGGCCTTAACAGATTCTCTAACAAACTGCACATCCTTGGCCATGCTTTCAGCCGCAACACTAATACCAGGAACTTTAGGAAGCTGTACCAAATCCACCACATGTCGAGGAACAGCAGTATAAACCAAGGAGAATGGGGACTTCCCTGTTGCACTATGCACAGCACTGTTATAAGCAAACTCCACCTGTGGCAAAGCATAATCCCACTGTTTGGGGCGATCTCCACAAACACTGCGGACCATGTTACCTAACGTTCTGTTGGTAACCTCGGTCTGCCCATCAGTTTGAGGATGTGCTGTGCTGCTACGGTTCAAGGCTGTTCCAAACATCCTCCACAACGTAAGCCAAAAGTGACTAAGGAATTTTGTGTCTCTATCAGAGGTGATGGACTTGGGCACTCCATGCAAACGGACCACCTCCCTGAAGAACAATTTGGCTATATTGGACGCATCAGCAGTCTTCTTACAAGCAATAAAGTGCGCCATCTTGGAGAACCTGTCAACTACCACAAACACAGAATCCACACCTCTTTGGGTACGGGGTAATCCCAGCACAAAATCCATAGCAAGGTCCTGCCAAATATCATCAGGAACAGGTAAAGGAAGATAAAGTCCTGTGTTTTGGGACTGACCCTTAGAAACCTGGCAGGTGTAGCACTTCCTCACGATAGTTCCTGCATCCTTTTTCAACTGTGGCCAGAAATACCTCTCCTCAAGGCTAGCAATAGTTTTGTCTCGGCCCAAGTGTCCACTCAATCCCCCTCCATGCAGATCTCTGATCAGTTTCTCCCTCAAAGAAGAACTAGGAATACATAGCCGATTGCCTTTGAATAAATATCCGTCGTTCACATAAAAATCTGCAACTGCATTATTGCTACTACACTTGGTCCAGATCTCCTTAAAATCAGTATCTTCCTCATATAACTCCTTCAAGAGCTCAAACCCCACAATCTCCTGAGCTAAAGTGACCAGCAAGGAAGCCCTCCTACTCAAAGCATCTGCAACCCGGTTAAGAGTACCAGATTTATGCTGAATCACAAAAGGGAATTTCTGCAGAAAACTCACCCACCTTGCATGCATCTTATTCACAGTTTTTTGGCTATTAAGGTACTTCAAGGCTTGATGATTAGTGAACAGTACAAACTCCCTCTGAATCAGGTAGTGCTCCCATTATCTCAATGCCCGGAACACTGCATAAAATTCTTGGTCATAAGTACTCCACTTCTGACGAGCTTCACTCAGCTTTTCACTAAAGAATGCTACTGGTTTCTTCTCCTGTGACAACACAGCACCTACTCCCACACCACTAGCATCACATTCAACCTCAAAGACCTTGTCAAAATTAGGAAGAGCAAGAACTGGTGCAGTGCAAAGTTTCTCCTTGATTAAGGCAAAACTCTTCTCTTGCTCATCTCCCCACTGGAATTTGCCTTTCTTTAAACATTCAGTAATAGGGGCAGTAATAGTACTGAAATTCTTCACAAACCTCCTGTAGAAGGTAGCTAAACCATGAAAGCTCTGCACCTCATAAACTGTTTTTGGAGCTGGCCATTCTCTTATTGCTCGCACCTTCTCTTCATCAACCTGAATGCCTTCTTCTCCAACCACAAATCCCAGAAATAACAGTTTGTTGGTACAGAAAATACACTTCTTCAGGTTAATGTACAGTTTATTTTCCTGTAAAGCTCTCAGAACCTGTTTCAACTGTACCAGATGTTCTTCTTTGGTCCTGCTATAGATCAATATGTCATCAAAATACACTACGACAAAGGAACCAATAAAAGGACGAAGAACCTGGTTCATAAGCCTCATAAAAGTGCTGGGTGCATTAGACAACCCGAATGGCATAACCATCCACTCGAACAAACCATCCTTGCTCTTAAAAGCTGTCTTCCACTCATCTCCTGGTTTGATTCGAATCTGGTGGTAACCACTTCGAAGATCTATCTTGGTAAACACTTTGGAACCCTCCAGCTCATCAAGCATGTCCTCCAAACGAGGAATAAGAAACCTGTACTTCACAGTTATCTTATTTATGGCCCTGCTATCAACACACATCCGCCATTGATTGCCCTTCTTAGGAACAAGGAGGACTGGAACTGCACAAGGACTCATACTCTCACGAATGAACCCTTTTTTCAACAAGTCTTCAATCTGCTCCCTCAAAATCTCATTCTCCTTGGGACTCATTCGGTAATGTGGCAGATTTGGCAAACTAGCTCCAGGAACCAAATCAATCTGATGTTGAATGTCTCTCATAGGTGGTAGTTCATTGGGCAACTCATCTGAAATCAACTCTTCAAACTCTCCCAACATATTCTGCACTTCCTTAGGGATTACCACATCTTCCTTTTCTGCAGCCAACAACCCCTTTATCACCACTGGACAGAAAACTTCAGATTCTTTAAAGGCCCTCTCCATCTCAAATTCACTGCTAGACAAGGTCAGGAAACTCTCCCCTTTCTTTCCATCAGATTTCTCAAATTGACACACAGGAGCCATAGCAATTTTATGACTATTCCACATAAACATCATCACATCATCTTTGCCTTTATAAATCACATCCACATCATATTTCCAAGGTCGTCCAAATAAAATATGACAAGCATCCATATCAATAATATCACATAGAACTTCATCTTTATAATGTTTACCAATGGATACCGGTACTTTGCAGGAATCAGTAACTCGAACTTGTGGACCTTTCTTGACCCAACCAAGAGAATAAGGTGCTTCATGAGGCTGCGTAGGTAACTGCAAGTATTCCACCAGCTTCTTGGCTACAAAGTTTTCACAGCTCCCATTATCCACAATTAAATTGCACACTTTGTTATTGATGGAACAAAATGACCTGAAAATATTGCGTCGCTGCCCATCTTCTTTAGGACATAATAAGACCCGCTGCAACACAATATTAACCTTTTCAGGAGACTCCTCCTCCGCAAACTCAGCCCCATCATAATCACCATCTCTCCCAACTTCTTCTTCATCCTCATCATAATCATCTATATGGGCAGTTTGTCTCCTCTCAGGACACACATTAGATCTATGCCCAGGCTTGTTGCATCGATAACAGACATCTGTTGTAGGTCTAGCGTAAGGATTATTAAGCCTTTGGTTCGGTGCCCTGGTTTGAACACCACTAGAACTGTTAGAACTGCCAACCCCTTTAAAAGGAGGATTGGAAGCCCTAAAAGCGTTTTCTGATCTCTGCAGTGTGGTTTTACTCTTGTCAGTTGAGGAGTTTACCAAATCTGTGCTCCTTTGGTAATTATATCTCTGGAAAGAAGAAGCTCGTGAAGGCTTCTCTAACAACTCTGCCTTCAATGCTAGGTTTGAAGCTTCGGCCATAGTATGAACAGTTTGTAACCCAATTTTCTCCTGAATGGAAGGCTTCAGCCCGCTAACATAGCGAGCCACCTTCTGGCCTTCAGTTTCTCCTAGTTCATTACGCTCTGAGTAGCGTAAGAACTCAGCCGTGTAATCAGCCACTGTCCTAGTTCCCTGGACACATTCAATGTACAACCTGTATAGAATCTGCTCATAATCATCTGGCAAGAATCTCTCCATCATCAACTGCTTCATTCTTCGCCATGTTCTAACACCCTGCTTCCTCTGCTTCTTTCGAGTGTTCTGCAATTTATCCCACCAAACTGCAGCAGTACTCTTCAATCTCCATGCAACATGCTTAACCTGCTTGTGTTCAGGAACTTCCATAATCTCAAAGAACCTGTCCACCTGAAGCTGCCAATCTAGATAGTCTTCTACACCCAAGTTGCCCGAAAAGAAAGGAATTTCGGCCTTGACTCTGTAATCCTGGTCAGCTTGTCCTTGTGGTTCATATTGCACAATATCTTCTTCAGACTCAGATTCTGAAGTATGGTCAACAACTTCTCTACGTGGAGCTCGCTGGCCTCCTTCCCCGCCTCTATTCTGATTATTGTTGTTGATGTTGTTGTTGTTGTTGTTGTTGTTCCTCTCACCCAACAATCCACGAATTTCTCCGATCTGATTATTCAAGGAATTGATGGCAGCGGTAAACGCTGTCGTAAGAGCTTCAATATCTGATTTCGTAACTTCACCCATTGCTACTAAGGCAAATAAAAGAGACAGGGAAGACCTGCTCTGATACCACCTGACGCAGTCGGATTGATCGGATTGATAAACTAGGTTTACCAGCAATAAACCTAACAAAGAAATCTGGAGTCCACCAGAGATAAAAGAGAAAATCTCTAATTTTATTGATAAAAGATGAAAGATAGGTTTGCCGTCGCTTAAGGCGGCTTAAATAAGAGAAAATAAACCCTATGGCGACTAACAATGAAACCCTAAAGCCCATGGGTAAAAACGAAAACAACCCGAAAATAACTAGGAAAACCAAAACGGGTAAAAATAGAAAAACGCATTTTTGAGGCCCTAAACGACCCCGAAAGCCCGAAAAAAGTTTGATTTCTGGCACGATTCCCTTTCCGGAAAGGTAAGGTGCGTCTCAATCGGACTCCGAAGAGCTGTTTCGCGTCTACTAGTCACTTTTCGTTTTCCTCCTTTAGCACGATCCAACTGTTCTTCAAATTGGGCTGCCATCTGTTCTGCATCACATCAGAGTCTCAATACACTCTTTGTGTTTTGTGAATCCTTGTCCTTCACTTACTAGAGCGTTTTTCATGACTGCAGGTGTGCCCAGATGGAAAGACTATAGAAGCTGAAGCCGCCCATGGTACAATTACTCGCCATTATAGAATCCACCAAAAAGGAGGTGAAACCAGCACAAACAGCATAGCTTCTATTTTTGCTTGGACAAGAGGGCTTGCACACAGGTACTTTGTAAAGTTCATTCTTCATGTTGATACTCGTCTCTTTTTCAAGGTTGTATGATATAATTTCATGTCGAAAAATTTCGTAACAGGGCAAAGTTGGATGACAATGCTAAACTGTTGGATTTCACTCAGAAGCTGGAAGCAGCTTGTATTGGAACTGTGGAATCTGGGAAAATGACCAAGGATCTTGCGCTAAATATTCATGGACCTAAGTAAGTATCTACTAGTGTGTTGTTTCTTCATCCTTCGTGTGTGTGCATGTCACACTGGGGTTGTGTTTTTCTGCATCTTTGCATGGACAGTGGTTTCATCGTATGCTTATATGGTGTAGGGTTGCTAGGAACCACTACTTGAACACGGAAGTGTTCATTGATGCCGTCGCAGCAGAACTGAGAGCAAAGCTTTCTTGAAAGCATTGTGGGAGCACTTGCAGATTTGATTCTATGCCTCGAAACTAATATCTTTCTGTTTTGTGCTTCATTCCTGGTGTTCTGAGTATTAGCAGCCATAACTTGTGTAAAGTAATGTCAGCTAAAACCAGTCTTTTAGGGTGGCAAATTAACACATGCATTTCATTATAAATGTCAGTTGTCATTTAGTATTTTTGTTTCTCTCATTTCCTTGTGATTTTCCTTTTCATTTATTTCATTATTTTGCCAGTTACATTTCTTCATTTGTTGAACTTAACGAGTTGTGAGTTTTGTTTCATGGTCGGGCAACTGTGCCATTCACCTTTCCTCATACCATAAACAATGGCAAAGTTTGATTTCTACTCTTACCCCTAAAGTTTGTCATTTCTATTGTTCCACAAACTCCAAATGAACATTATCAATCTGGAGTCTGGAGACATCCATTTCATTGTTTGAAGTTAAAAGAATGGATATTGTTCGCTCAAAAATCGTCTTGGCCTCGTGTCACTGGGCCGAGGGCTTCTTTGGCTTACACGTGCCCTTCTGGGGTGGTGACGTGTGCGCGGGCGTGCCAACTTGCGGCCGGGAGGTGTTAGCGAAACTAAATCTTCTCCTGAAATCAAGCCATGGATCTTCTCCATTGAATTACTTGTTAGTTGTTTTGATATATATGGTTATAATTAGTTGTAAATATAGTTAATTCTTGTATCGTAACGGCAACAATTCACTGCTATATATGTGTATCTTTGTAAACAACAATATATGAAAAATCAGTTTCTACATGGTATCAGCAAGTTAGGTTCCTCTTACCTTCTTGTTCTTGATCTTCTGTTCTTGTCTTTCTCCTCGCATGGCTACCACAAACTCATCCTCCACTCCCTCTCCAAACACTGCCCACTTCATCAAACTTACTGAAACCAACTACTTGATTTGGCTTCGTCAACTCAAACCATACCTTATTGGTAATGGTCTTTGGGGCTACATTGATGGTTCCACACCTGCGCCTGAATCCACCATCACGTCCACACCTTCTGATACTCAACCAGCTACTCCCATTCCCAATCCAGACTATGCAAAATGGTTTCAACAAGATCAACTCATTGTCAGTACCCTCACCACCACTTTAACTGAAAATATTGCCCAACTTGCCATTGGATTTGAAACATCCAAAGCCATATGGGACTGCCTTGCCCATGATTACTCCAGCGAGCTGTTTTGATATGGTTATAATTAGCTGTAAATATAGTTTAATTCTTGTATTGTAACGGCAGCAATTCACTGCTATATATGTGTATCTTTGTAAACAGCAATATACGAAAAATCAGTTTCTACAGGAGGCCAAGCGAGGTTTTGTTATAGATTGTAGATCTTGCGCCGATCTGACTTCTGATAAACTGATTGTGGGCCGAGGAAGGATCGATCTCGACCGCGGGGTTCTCTCTGCCTTGAATGCAAGGACTTTAGCACTGATCGGCCTTACCTAGCCGCAGTCTTCATGCTGTGTAACTAGATGATTGAGGTGAAAGTGAAGTGATGATGATTCTTTTTGTGATTTTGTATAAAGTAAATGACGTAAAGTAAACAACAACAAATAAATAGCATAAATGAAAGTGCAGGAATGTAAAAGTGCAGCAAATAAAATGTAGGAAGATAAAGAACAAGAATGTAAACCGTGGGAAAGAAAGTGATGCAAAGTAATAAGTAAAAAGATAAATTGCTGGAATGTAAAGAACGACAATGTAAAGTGCAGGAAAGATAAATACTGGTAAAGAAAACGATAAGATAAGTACGTAAATTAAGATTGATAAGTGTTGCTGAAACGTTGAAATGTATTGAGATAAAATTTGAGTAATCGTGTAGAGCGTTTGGTCGAGGACCTTTAACAATGATGCCTATGGTCCTTTTTATAGTGAAAGATACACTACTGAATAAAGGAAAAGATAAAAATCTTGGTTGTAACTGTCGAGACCGTATTGATTGCATGAATTCAAAGTTGACGGTTACATGCATTTGAATGCAGTAACTGCTAACTTGGGAATTAAAACTCATAATCTCCACGGCTTTTGAATATCCTGAATCCTTTTAACGCGCACCTGCAGCTTATGGCCTTTATGAACTTGATTAACACCATTCGATTGCCGTTATTCATTATGCCACGGCCATTCAATAGCGGTCATCCATTATGTGGCTGCTATTCAACCATTCAACTGCGGTCCTAAGCCAAATTTCTTGTGGACCCTACCCACATGTGTGCCATGTGGGCCTTGCCAAATTTAGGTTCAAATGGATGCCCAACAAAACAGAGAATGGAGATACTTCAAAGATAGATTCTGGAGTTGGGCACCAACAAAACACATGCCCACAAGGGCCAAAAGGTCCAAGCACTATCGATTTTGGTGTAGTTTTTTCATGACCATGAGGGGTTGTTCAAGGGTGCTTTTGCTCATAAAATTGATGTTCATAGTGTCATCGATGAGGAGGTCCTAGCGGTATGTGTGGGTCTGGTCTCGAGGTTAGACTCACATTTGGCACGTAAATAAATTCTTATCCATTGTTTCAAAAATCCCTCTTTAATTACTTGAAGGTTCCGAGTGACTTGGCTTAATTGTCTGCACTTACGTAATTTTCATTTCCATGTTTCTCATATCTTTAGAAAAGGTAATCGTTTGGCGGACATGTTTGCAAATTATGGTACAACTCATGAGGGTTCTATATGGTGAGAGACTCTTCCTACATACAGTGAGGTAGGCCTTGTGCCCTACGTTGTCAGAAATGTCCTATATTGTCCGATTTCATGAACTAATAACACCGAATCTCTTAAAAAAATAAAAAGATGAAAAAAAACTTAAAATTATCATAGTAATTTTGACTAGAAATTTCCAAATTGGATATTAGAATACAAGGTTTAAAATATAGATTAAAACCGAAAAAATATCAAATCCAAACCGAAACTCCTATTTGGGTTTCGCTTTGGATTCCTCATAGGGAAAAATTCACCAACGGTGTCTGGACACTTAGGGGACTTTCAGAATGATACCTGAACTTACAAAGTTATCAATGTGATACCTGGACTCATTTTTTCATATCAACGTCGTACCTACGAACAGTTTCCGTCACGGAGCCGTTAAATATTGCACGTGCAATGCACATGAGTCACTTAATGAAGATAAAAAGACCGATTTACCCTCAAAAAATTTTGGAAAAATTCACCAACGGTGTCTGGACACTTAGCGGACTTTCAGAATGATACCTAAACTTACAAAGTTATCAATGTGATACCTGGACTTATTTTTTCATATCAACGTCGTACCTAAGACCAATTTCTATCACAAAGCCGTTAAATTTTGCACTTGCGATGCCATGAGTCACTTAATGAAGACAAAAAGACCGATTTACCCTCAAAAGTTTTTTTTTCCTTTTCTTTTCTTTCTTTCTTTCTTTCTTTCTTTCTTTCTTTCTTTCTTCTTCTTCTTCTTCTTTTTCGGATTCTTTATTCTCTCCTTCTCTCCTTGCCAACACCACCGTTTTCGGAGAACCCACCATCGAATATGTAGGAAGAAAAATGGGGGAGAGCCACAACAACCTCCACCACCGCGCAATGACGTCGTCCTCCGTTGCTTCTTGATTGGGTTTGGGGATAAGGATTGCTTCTTCCTCCACCGCTAGCGAAATCGTGGAGGCTCAAGGCCACATTCTAAGGGCCACCGGCCGGAAGGACCGCCACAGCAAGGTCTGCACCGCCAAAAGCCCCAGGGACCACCCCGTCCGGCTCGCCTCCCACACCGCCATTCAATTCTACGACGTGCAAGACCGGCTCGGATACGACCGGCCCAGCATGGCCGTCGATTGGCTCATCAAGAAAGCCAAGGCCGCAATCGACGAGCTGCCGCCGTGGAACCCGAACTCAATTTCTGTTCAGACAACATCTTCTCCGACGGTGTCGATATTCGCCGCCCACACCGGCATTCAATTCTACGACGTGCAAGACCGGCTTGGATACGACCGGCCCAGCATGGCCGTCGATTGGCTCATCAAGAAAGCCAAGGCCGCAATCGACGAGCTGCCGCCGTGGAACCCGAACTCAATTTCTGTTCAGACAACATCTTCTCCGACGGTGTCGATATTCGCCGCCCACACCGGCATTCAATTCTACGACGTGCAAGACCGGCTCGGATACTACCGGCCCAGCATGGCCGTCGATTGGCTCATCAAGAAAGCCAAGGCCGCAATCGACGAGCTGCCGCCGTGGAACCCGAACTCAATTTTTGTTCAGACAACATCTTCTCCGACGGTGTCGATATTCGCCGCGCAGGACACGCAGAACGTGAGCCTCCATTTCTCGATGGTGGAGGCTCCGAGTTCTTTGTTTGCTAATCGGCGAGGCGCAATGGTGGGCAGCAGCAGAGTGGCAGAGCTGGTGAATCAGAACAGCTCGAATTTTCTGCAGGTGAGGATGGTGTGGAGGCCGAAGTTAATGTTAATCTTTGTCTGCCTACAATTGCCTCTGATCGAAGTTGGGCTAGAGGCTGAAGTTGTCGGCTAGACCGGTGAAGTTGCAGGTGAGGATGGTGTGGAGGCCGAAGTTAATGTTAATCTTTGTCTGCCTACAATTGCCTCTGATCGAAGTTGGGCTAGAGGCTGAAGTTGTCGGCTAGACCGGTGAAGTTGCAGGTGAGGATGGTGTGGAGGTGGTGTTGCATGTCGGGAACGACGGAGAGGCTGGCGGGGTGGGATTGGAGCTGTGATTTGAGAGTGGAGGGCTGGCGGGGTCTGTGTTTTTTATCAATGGTGTATAAAAAGGGGTCGGAGGAGAGAACAAGAGTGGTGGTGGCTAAGTCGTCGGCGGTGGGGATGAACTCGGAGTGAGCATTTTGTCTTCATCAAGTTACTCACATGCAAAATTTAACGGCTCCGTGACGGAAATTGGTCGTAGGTACGACGTTGATACGAAAAAATGAGTCCAGGTATCACATTGATAACTTTGTAAGTTCAGGTATCATTCTGAAAGTCCCCTAAGTGTCCAGACACCGTTGGTGAATTTTTTCCTAAAACAAATTGAGGGCAGAATGTCTTTTTTGCCCTCATTTTTGGGCTCACTTGCTCACAGTTGGCGGAGACTTGACGGAAGTTCGCCAGAGGTACGACGATAATACGAAAAGTAAAGTCTAGGTATCACATTGATAACATTCAGAGTTTATGTATTATTCTGAAAGTCACCAAAGTGTCCAGACACCATTATTTAGTTATTATGCTAGGTAAAAAGGGGAGCCTAATAAAAATCAGTTTCTAACTACGGTTGGGCTTTAGGTAGTAGAATAGATCAGGGGCTTCTTAAACACATATTAGGAAACTCTGAAGTGGGAAGAGCCCCTAAGAAACAGAACTCCTCCCATTCGAGCATACAAGAACCGGACGGTGTCTGGACAGTTGGTTGCATGAATTCAAAGTTGACAGTTACTTGGGAATTAAAACTCATAACGGTGCATTTAAGTTGATTGTCTCAAATTATAATCTCCACGGCTTTTGAATATCCTGAATCCTTTTAACGCGCGCCTGCAGCTTATGGCATTTATGAACTTGATTAACACCATTCGATTGCCGTTATTCATTATGCCACGACCATTCAATAGCGGTCATCCATTATGTGGCGGCTATTCAACCATTCAACTGCGGTCCTAAGCCAAATTTCTTGTGGACCCTACCCAATGTGTGTCATGTTGGCCTTGCCAAATTTAGGTTCAAACAGATACATGCATTCCAAATGAGAATGAAGATACTTCAAAGATAGATTCTGGAGTTGGGCACCAACAAAACACATGCCCACAAGGGCCAAAAGGTCCAAGCACTATCGATTTTGGTGGAGTTTTTTCATGACCATGAGGGGTTGTTCAAGGGTGCTTTTGCTCATAAAATTGATGTTCCTAGTGTCATCGATGAGGAGGTCCTAGCGGTGATTGAAGCTCTATGTGTGGTCTAGGGATGGCAAAAATCCCCAGCGGGGCGGAGCTCCATTGGATACCCGCCCCTAATGGGGGAGAATTCGGGGACAAATGGGGAATGGGGATGGGGATCCCCAATCCCCGCTATCTAAGATTGGGGATGGGGCGGGGATGGTATTGTGATCCCCATCCCCAAACCCGTCCCAATAATATATACATATATTTAACTTATATATATTTTAATTTATTTTTTATAATATAAATCATAAATATATACATTTACTATTTTACTTTAATGGCTACACTTTTACTTTAATGGTGTTTTGACTTTTGCACTCACTAAATATTTAATCATGTTTTAAATTTATTTGTTGTAGATTTTGATTTTAAAAAAGATAATATAAGAAAAAAGTATTTTATTTATTAAATTCTTATTGGGGATTTGGGGCGGGTTTGGAGGCTTAGTCCCCAGTGGGGATAGGGACGGGGAATCCCCAATATATTTTTATTGGGGATTGGGGCGGGGATGAGGGTAGAGAATGACCCCGGGGATGGGGATGGTATTGTGATCCCCATCCCCAACCCGCCCCATTGCCATCCCTATCTGGTCTCGAGGTTAGACTCAGATTTGACACGTAACAAATTCTTATCCATTGTTTCAAAAATCCCTCTTTAATTACATGAAGGTTCCGAATGACTTGGCTTAATTGTCTGCACTTACATAATTTTCATTTCCATGTTTCTCATGTCTTCAGAGAAGGTAATCGTTTGGCGGACATGTTTGCAAATTATGGTACAACTCATGAGGGTTCTATATGGCGAGAGACTCTTCCTACATACAGTGAGGTAGATCACTCGCATTCAGGTTTGAGGGCGGGCCTTGTGCCCTACGTTGTCAGAAATGTCCTATATTGTCCGATTTCGTGAACTAATAACACCGAATCTCTTAAAAAAAAAATAAAAAGATAAAAAAACTTAAAATTATCATAGTAATTTTGACCAGAAATTTCCAAATTAGATATTAGAATACAAGGTTTAAAATATAGATTAAAACCGAAAAAATATCAAATCCAAACCGAAACTCCTATTTGGGTTTCGCTTTGGATTCCTCATACATGCACGGATCCGAAACTTGCCACTAGAGGTTATTTAGTTATGGGATTTTGTCCTTTAGTTATTATGCTAGGTAAAAAGGGGAGCCTAATAAAAATCAGTTTCTAACTACGGTTGGGCTCGCTAGTAGTAGAATTCTTAAACACATATTAGGAAACTCTGAAGTGGGAAGAGCCCCTAAGAAACAGAACTCCTCCCATTCGAGTATACAAGAACCGGATGGCCTTACGCAATTGGATAGACATAGACCCGGAAGAGATTCTCCTTTTACAAGAGCTCTTTTTCTGTGCTGATTCAGCAATTTCATCCAACCACTCGCCCATGCCCATCCCAACTAACAAATGCAAAATGGTCCCCTTTTGTAACAGAGAAAATTTGGGATACATGCTCTGACCCCTCAAACAGTCACGTCGATGTGTCAGAAATAAATTCACAAAATCAATTGCGGTAGGTGAACACGCTCCTGTGCGGTACCGCCCGAATCACTCTGAAAAAAACAAAGGAAAAAAAAAAAAAAAAGTTGAATATTTCACACATTGGTGACTATAAATACCAAATACATCATCGCTGAGCTCTGCCCGATTCACTAGTCAAAACCACTGAGCGACTCTCTATCCCTTAGAAAAGAGTCGCCGATCCAAAACCTAATCAAACCACAATGGCGTTCGAGAAGATCAAGGTCGCTAACCCCATCGTCGAGATGGACGGTAAGAGTCTTCCCCCCATCTTTTCTGTTTCCTCCGATCTCTGATTCTCTACCTCAGCTCATCATTTTATTTCGCTGATTGATTCCACCTGATTCGATCGTTTCTCATATTTCTTTGTGAGCTTAATTTTATGCGACGGCGGTGAATTTAGTTTTGGTCTGGTACAGATTGTAAATTGACCGATTCGCCTTATCTAAATCTATAAGTTTGTTAATAAAGATATGAATCTGGAACTGTTTGATCTTTGTTATTCAGAAAACAGGCTCTGATTGGATTTGAATTTCTGGAGACTTTTCATATATGCAATTTGCTTGAATGAGTGAATATGATCTTAAGGGATTTATGTATTATCTAAATCTTAATTTCATCGTTTGCGACTCTCACTTATATTCCGCTACTCACTGTCTTAAGAGATTGGGGTGTTGATCATTGATTCACAATTTTTATGAAGAAAATCTAGTATGGTTTCGGATGGACAAGAGTATTGAGTCATCCAAAACAAGTCTTTTTTTTTTTTTTTCAAGTCATGCTAAGATAGTGTTAACACTGCATGGCACACTTGCAGACTTAATACACATTGTACTTACATGGGTTGAAGAGATTTTACATTCCTCTTTCTCATACTATGAGTCTTTTGGTATGTGTTACAGGAGATGAGATGACTCGAATTTTCTGGAAATCAATCAAGGATAAGGTGTGTTGATATAACTCTTATTGCTCCACCAATATGTGTGTGTGTGTGTGTCTTTTTTCCAGTTTAGATTTTCTGGTCAAGATTTTGATTACTCATGTTTTCTCTTCTCTTCATGTTACATCTGCAGCTTATTCTCCCCTTTTTGGATTTGGACATTAAGTACTTTGACCTTGGTCTTCCTCACCGTGACGCCACTGATGATAAAGTTACCGTTGAAAGTGCAGAGGCTACTCTTAAGTACGTCTTCTTGAATTTCCACTTACTGTTCTGAGAATGATATATTTCCCTGACTTGTGAAATAAAGAAAAGTGCCTAAAGTACCTTTTTACTTCTATATTATATTCTGGTATTCATGTTGCATCTCTCACTTTGTATTTAGGTACAATGTAGCAATCAAATGCGCGACTATCACACCAGGTAGACACTTCTGAACATGCTGGAAATTCGGTTGAACTCCATTTTAAGCCCTTTTATTAGCATTTATGTTTTCAACTGACACTCGAGGATACAAGTACATAATATTGTGGTTATAATGTCACAGATGAAGCTCGCATGAAGGAGTTTACCTTGAAGCAAATGTGGAGGAGTCCCAATGGGACTATTAGGAATATTTTGAATGGTTAGTAAACTTGAAGCAGTGAACTTTTTGTATTTTGAAACTTTAAATGGGTAAATTACAAGGGCTGCTGGCTTTCTTCAGGTACTGTTTTCAGAGAACCGATTCTTTGCAAGAACATTCCTCGCCTAATCCCAGGTATTGTAATTTCATATTGCGTCTATATTGTTTCGTTGGAGTACTGCCGTGCTGATTTTTTTTTTTTTTTTTTAGGTTGGACGAAGCCAATATGCATTGGAAGACATGCTTTCGGTGATCAATATCGAGCAACTGATACAGTTATCAAAGGACCTGGAAAACTGAAATTGCTGTTTGGTAAACTTCCATTGTTGCTTAGTAGTTTACAAGATTTTGTATGTCGTATATATTAGAAGTGCTTATCAATGCTCACTAAAACTTGATGAAAGAAGTGATTTTCCTTTCATTTCTTGTCTTTATACTTGGTGAATAAGGGATTTCTGATAACCTTGAAAATGCTTGCAGTTCCAGAAGGAAAGGATGAGAAGACTGAACTGGAAGTGTACAACTTTACAGGGGAAGGCGGAGTAGCAATTGCCATGTACAACACCGATGAGGTTGATTTGATAATCCATGGTGTTACTGAAACAGCTGCTCGATTGCTGCATGTAATCTCTTTGCTTCTTTAGTAGTGTAACTGTTTTTTTCCCCATGCAGTCAATCCGTGCTTTTGCAGAAGCTTCTATGAACACAGCTTATGAGAAAAAGTGGCCTCTTTATCTTAGCACAAAAAACACTATTCTTAAGAAGTATGATGGAAGGTATGCAGATTCTCCATGAGCCTGGTTTCAAATATTTATGATTATACTTGCTGTTCTCTGAGCATATACTCTTGTTTGTTCATGAGATTAGATTCAAGGACATATTTCAAGAAGTTTATGAAGCTCATTGGAAATCCAAGTATGAAGCTGCTGGCATATGGTGAGGAACTCTATTGGTTTTCCAATGATGGATTTTGAGGTCGTTTGCTTCTTATTGACTTTATATGATTGAATTGGCAGGTATGAACATCGTCTCATTGATGATATGGTGGCTTATGCACTTAAAAGTGAAGGTGGTTATGTTTGGGCATGCAAGAATTATGATGGAGATGTGCAAAGTGATTTCTTAGCTCAAGGTTTGTATGACACTACTAGCAATCTTTTGTTGCACTACCTCTATCATCATATTTGACATACAGAGGGTTATAGTTTCTAACTTCTGGCTGCATTATAGGTTTTGGATCTCTTGGATTGATGACATCAGTACTGGTATGCTAGACCTGATTTGGGTGTTTACTTTCTCTTTCTTATCCACCCTTCCTTCCATCAATACATTCTTTTTGTTGTATAAATTCTTTTTCTTCACTTACTAGAGCTGTTTACGGGTGCAGGTGTGCCCAGATGGAAAGACCATAGAAGCTGAAGCTGCTCATGGTACAGTTACTCGGCATTATAGAGTTCACCAGAAAGGTGGTGAAACCAGTACAAACAGCATAGCTTCAATTTTTGCTTGGACAAGAGGGCTTGCACACAGGTATTTTATAAAGTTTGTTCTCCGAGATCTCTTGATTTTTTATTGTTTTATGATAAAAAATTTAAATGGAATTTGAATGTTGTCTTTTTAACAGGGCAAAGTTGGATGACAATGCTAAATTGTTGGATTTCACTCAGAAGCTGGAAGAAGCTTGTATTGGAACTGTGGAATCTGGGAAAATGACCAAGGATCTTGCACTAATTCTTCATGGACCTAAGTAAGTATCTACTAGAGCGTTATTTGTTTGCATGTGCGCGCACGCTTGGGTTGTGTTTTTCTGTTTCTTTGCATGGACGTTGATTTCATCGTATGCTTCTTGTGGTGTAGGCTTGCTAGGAACCACTACTTGAACACGGAGGAGTTCATTGATGCCGTGGCTGCAGAACTGAAAGCAAAGCTTTCTTGAAAGCCTAGTTGTATGTGAACACTTGCAGACTTGATTCTATGCATTGAATCCTAATTTCTTTCTGTTTTGTGTTTCATGCTTGGTGTTCTGACATAATCATGTGCGAAGTAATGTCAGCCAAAACCTGTTTTATACATGGCAAATTAAACGTGTCAATAAAAGTAGAGTTCTCATTTGGATATTATTGCTTCTCATCCTTGCGATTTCACTTGTGTTTTCTTAAGAAACTATCCTACCTGCTTTTATGACTTTTTTTTCTCTCACATTTCTCATTTGTTATACCTAACGAGATGCGAGTTTTTTTTTTTCAGGGTCGGGCAACTGTGCCGTTTGTTCCTTTTCTCATTCGGAAAGAAATAATGGAGAGGGTGGGTAGAAATGGTGGCAGAATATTTTCCTTCTACTGTTATGTTAGAGATGTTGGCTCATCCAATTTCCAAGTGTATTAGTTTCTTATGTACTCTGGTTTCTGTACTTTTATTGAGTTCCATGTTCTTCCCTCTTCCTCAGTTTTTGGCTTTGGCAAGTTTACCATTTTCACGACCAACTAAATTTTGTAGTATAAAGCGGGAAAAAAGTGTGCCTTTTCATGGGAAATTATATATCCGTCTGCTGGCAAGCCTTACGAGTGTCGCAATGAAAGTTAGGCTACACTGCAGAACTTTATATGGTAAAAATTTACCCATGGATGTATATTTTTGGGGGTGAAATTGACACTTCTAGATAATTATAAAGAATGAAAAGCTAATGAGTTTGCTAACTGATACCAAATTACAACTCTGAGGTACTCGGTTTTAATTTGGGGTAACTAAAAAGTAAATTTTAGATCGGCATCTCAAAACTTGTGCACCCAAATTATTTTAGAAGAGAAAAATCGGTGCATTAACTTGTTTTGCTTAATTACGAAAATTGCAGACCGATAACTTGAATTTCACGTCCAAACAGCCCATCTTTGCACACACTCTCTTAGAGCAATTCCAACAACTTCCCTATAATTTCTGTATTATAGGGAAGCAAAAGTCAAAGCTTTAGCCTCTTTTTCTTCTCCAACTCCAACAGATTCCCTATTTTACAACAATCCTCTAAAATCTCCATATTCTTCCTTAAAATTTTGGAGTTTGCTGTAAATATAGGGAATTTGGTTTTCTCTTTCCTCACTTTCCCTAAAATATGGATAGTTATAGGGAATCTGTTGGAGCAAAAGAGGCTTATTTTTCTCTAAAGTAGAGAAAAATCAAAATATGGGGAATCTGTTGGAGTTGCTCTTACGGCCAAAGCTGAACATATAAGATTATAAGGTAAATAGTCAAAAGAACAATAGCCAATAAGTTCGCGAATTACAACAACTCACAATTTTTTTTGAACCAAACAACTCACAATTAAATAGCACTGAAAACGCAGCATGTCGTGTTATATTCGTCTGGAGACTTGTGCACTCAATTATGTTAGAAGAGAAAAATCGAGAACATTGGTTGTTTGTTTTTTTTTTTGCTGCTTAACTACGAAATGCGTACACCTAATAACTCAAATTTTCATATATAATTCTTTCATCAGTACGAATCTTCATTAAGGACAACTTCAAATAATTTGCGTCGAAACATGTTTGAGATTTTGAAAATCCACAATTAATTAATAAAAAAAAACACAGAGTACCGACTACTACTAATCTGTTGCTTTATATAGCATTTTCACTGTTCTAATTACGGTTAAAAGAGTCAACGTAAATAAGGGAAAAGGAGGAAAAAGAAAATGTGGAGCACCTCCTTTTAAGAAAAGGTGGAGCACCTCCTTTTAAGAACTCTAATCAACTCCACTAGGCACTAGCTACCTAACCAGTTCACCTAAAAGACAACCTCATTGGTACAATTCACCTGAATTTCTTCATCATTTCAAAATTGATCTCCTTTGGTACAAGATTATATACAATCTAAATACAAAAAGTTTCCATCAGTACATGATATAATAAATGTAGCAATAGTATTTGCCATAAAATTGCTGTGAGGGGCACCGTGAGGCAAAGCTTTCCCCTCCATCATTCAGACAACCAGATAACTTCTTTTGGTTACACCCTCGAAATTTTCAATTTCCACCATGCTAAATCACATAAATTGATCAGCTGAGTGATATAATCCTTTCCATCTTTTAAGCCCTTATCGGATTCAGTTGAGCTTTAAAGATAGCGAGACTTGCAGCCATGTATGGATGACAGTACTCCAGTGCAGGACCATAATATTGTTGATCCTTGAGATCAACCTTACTCACATTTCTTCCTTGATATTCATTGTGAGGCTCTCTAGTCATCTCCAAACTAGGCTAACCTTTATCTTCGAGAATGTGATGATTCTTTCTTATATTCAAAACAATCAGGATGACTCAGAGTGCACTAAGAAAACATGAGAAATGGCTTCTCATCCAAACAAATAGAAAGCTCTCTCTGTGTGACTTGGAATGTTTGATCATGAGTTGTCATGACTAAATTCCTAGTTCACCTAACATAAATTCTTTGACTATTTAAATGATGGAATAGGAGATCCAACTTCAGGAAGACGTTCTCCTCAAAAAAAAAAAAGGGTAAATTCCTCCTATGGTACCTGAGGTATTGCTACTTGGACAGTTTGATACCTGATGTATTAAAGGGGACAATTTGGTACTTGAAGTTAGACTTCGTTTGACACTTTGGTACTTCTGTTAATTTTTCTGTTAAATGTAAGGATAAAAATGACATTTAGAATATATGTATAAAAACATAATAAAAAAACATGAGTTTGTGGGTTGATTTTCTTCATAATTTTATAGGTATGGATTAATGCTTATGGGTTATGTTGAAGGTGAAATATTCGAATTTTATGTTTAAGAAATATAGTAATCATATAGTGAACACCCATGAGAGTACTCCATTGAAACTAGTCTCGTACAACTAATTTTTTTTAAACATAAAATTCAATTATGTCAACTTTAACATAACCCAAAAGCATTAATTCATTTTCATTTTCTCCTAAATGACCCAAAAAATGATGAAGACCTAAAATAATACCAAATAATATCATCGCATTGTGTTTATGAAGAGGAGGAAAAATCAGTGGATTCATAGAGAATAGTACCAAAAAAATATCTGATTATTATATTTCTTTAACATAAAATTCGAATATTTCACCTTCAACATAACTCATAAACATTAATTCATACCTATAAAATTATGAAGAACGGCAATCAACCCACAAACTCATGTTTTTTTTATTATGTTTTTATACATATATTCTAAATGTCAATTTTATCCTTACATTTAACAGAAAAATTAACAGAAGTACCAAAGTGTCAAACAAAGTCTAACTTCAGGTATCAAACTGTCCCCTTTAATACATCGGGTATCAAACTGTCTAAGTAGCAATACCTCAGGTACCATAGGAGGAATTTACCCAAAAAAAAAACACGGACTTAAAAATCGAAATTATTATTATTTTTTTTTCACATGACGATATTTTAATTACCTCCCAATTAAATTTCGTGAGATTTTATCGAAATTTCCCGAAATCTCGCCAATATCTAAAAAATCCCGAAAATATCGGGAACTTTGCCGCGATATTAGCATTTTTTCAGCAAATAAACCAACCAAAATTTCAAGGCTGGGTTTCGAACCTGTGCCAGCACCAAATAAATTGGAAGCCTTTGCCAATCCAACCAAACTGACGTTCAGCGTGCATGCACCTTGGATTATATTTAAACCATCAGCTCTTTCTTTCTTTGCTTTACCACCCTGTTAGTTTCTTACTTAGCTAAGCTCTTATCACACTCGTACTCCATATTTCCAAAACGAAATTAAATTAGTTAAAGCTTCTAACAATTAACAAAACCCAAATTTCTTGGTCAAATTTTGACCAAAAAATAAAAACCATATTAGCCAAACAATTATTTCTCTCTATAAAAATAAATGAAAATGTGTGATTAAACCTGTCTTTCATTCTAATTAGATTAGTTTTACATTAAGATGTTTCGGTAAATAGACGTAATAAAATGCAAATTATTTTCAACTATATTACACATAAACTAGGATGTGTAAAAGACTATAGGTGTAATTTCATGTTTCAAATTGTGTTCCAATCCATATAACATCAAAAGTTGAGAATTTGAGATGTATTAAGTTAAATGTCAAAAATCTTTATTTTGTCAGCGCATATGAATTTATCTTATTTCACTACAAATCCATATGCAATGAGTTTGCTCAACATTTTATTGATATAAATACAAGAGATAATTGATCAAATAAACATTTCTTAAAGCTTCATTTCAAATTTCCATATTTTTATATAGATTTCCGTTGTTTTTTTTTAAATATTTACCGAAATCGATATTTCCCCGATATTTCCGTTGAAATTTCCGTTTACAGGACCATCGATATTTCCTCGAAACTCGATATTTTGGTCCTTGCTTGGTCGACAATACCTTCCAGGTAATATTTTGGTTGGCAGTACCTCTAGAATATATATTCCAATCAGTAGTACCCTCCGATGCGTCATCTGGTTAGCAGTACCCTCCAGATGACATGAGATAGTTAGTCGGCAATACCCTCTAACTATCTATTCTGGTCGGCAGTACACTCCGATGCGTCATTTGGTCGGCACCACCTTCCAGATGGCATTAGATGGTTAGTTGGCAGAACCCTCTAGCTATCACCTCCTCGTGTTCCTGTCGACAGTACCCTTCGATGTGTCTCTGGTCGGCAATACCCTCCAGGTGGCACGAGATGATTGGTCGGCAGTTCCCTCATCGCCTGTTTTATGACATGAGTATTTTTAATGAGATTTCTGAGATTTTTAAAAGGATTTTGAGATGAGATTTACAGTATGATTTGACATACCAGTATATTTTCTAGATTTCTAAAATTGATTTCGAGATGTTTTATCATGAGTATTTTAATGAGATTTCTGAGATTATAAGATTTTCGAGATTTCTGAAATGAATATGAGATACTTGAGTTTTAAATGAATTGATTTGCAGTACATTTTTGAGATTTCAATAAAAAGGAGGATTAAGAGTATTTTCACGATAAATTACTGCATGCTCGGGCTTTATATGAAAATAAAATTGGGAAAACATTAAATCTTATTATTGTTTCCTTTGAAATTATTTGTTTTTCGTCCACTCACTCTAATGGTTTTGAAATGCTTTTCCTTGGGATTTTTGGTTTCTCATGCCCAATCTGCAGATAAGTTGAGGTCGGCGTGCGTAGGAGTTGAGGCATAGTGTCCACTGCTTCCATCTTCGTTGTAGGTTACTATTTAGTCTACTTTATCATATTTCAGTTCATTGTGTAGTTTGCTATGATAACCAACTTTTAGTTGTATTAATGATAATTTGAGATTAGAGATCTAAGTTTAAGTTTTCTTAGATATCCTATGAGAGCTGAATTATTTGTGGAGAGCATGTAGGCTCTTGAAGTTTGGGTTGCCTTTGTGGGTTTTAGAAGTGTTCCTTTTGTTTACAGGTTTGACGCTTTGGGTAGTCCAATTTTAAGGAAAATTTTTTTAAAAAATTTGGTAAAATTTATTCTAAGATCGGCCCTGCAGGGCCACTTCGGATTTCAGGGTGATTTTTGTCTGTCAACTTGGTATCAGAGCAGTTGGTTGTTAGGTCCTGTAGACTTTCTTACTCTCTTGTACCTAACATACTTGGTGATGCTCATTACCCCTTGAGTGATGGCCCAATTGCAGTGGTTCCCCATCTTATACTCTTCGGTGTTGGTGCAATCATCAAGTGTTTAAGGTATGCATCTCGATGTCGTTCCTTTCATTTATTTGGTCTTGACTTTCCATTTTCTGGTACTATGCCTCTTAGACACCAGCCTCATAGGAATTCTTCACGTGTAGAGTAATAAGTAATGTTTGCACCCTCTTGGTGATTGAAAGAAACTTACATTGCTAGGTTGAGCATGGATTACGAATTGAGAATCAAGATATGGCTATCCTTTGTTTTTGAGTTCAGCAAGTTTATTGATGCTAATTTGAGGTGTGAGGCCAGAGTGCAATTACACTCACGATTAATAGTGATGGGTGGCCTAAAAAAACCAAAACTGAAAATAAAAAATAAAAAATGGGGCAACACGAGGACTACCTAGGAGGTCGCTCATCCTAGCACTGCACTCACACAAGCAAGCTTAACTTCGGAGTTCTGATGGGATCTGATGCATTATTGTAGGTATGAACCCGTTAGTGTGTGCATAATCAATTTCTATAAAGGCTTTATCTCACTCCCTAGAGCGTTTGAACAAAAACGACAAAGGGATGGGCAGGGGCGGACCTGTTATTAGGCCCGACGGGGTCCGGACCCCCCCAGCCTTTTTCACTTAGCTCTTAATTATGCTTAAGCTTTATAATGAAAACAGCAAAAAGTCGAGTTTGCTGAGGAAAGTCTACTACTGGACACCACCCCCAGCTCTTTAACAACTCAGGTGAGTACTGATAAAAATAATAGTAGTATTTGATTGATTGACCATAGGAGTATTTAGGATTATGATAAATAACATAGCCATAAATAAATATACAGAAATAAAGGATGATTAGTGATTAATTCTTTCTTTCTTTTTCCTTATTTGCATGATCGTCAAATTAGTTTTGATACTTGGTTGATTAAAAGTCAAATTAGCTCAATAATTGGTGCTTGTTAGAATACATAGATTTTGTGGAGAGTTCTGGTATTATTTCAGGATGTTCTCTCTATGCTTATTGTAATCTGGGGTTCAGACTCTATGTCCCCCCCCTTGTATTCTGCAATTTCATTAATCAAGGCTTGAGGGCAGCCGCACTAGTCCGTTTTCAAAAAAAGTCATCTTATCTTCATTTATTGAGCTGTTCATTCGTGTTATCATTGGTTTAGTTTTAACTATTGGCTTATGAATTATATACTACATAATTTATTAAATTATTGTTATAGTTGTATTTATTTACAAACAAATTTTTTTATAATAAATTATTTCTGATAATTTATACTTCTATCTGGACCCCCCCAAGGTTTAAATCCTGGTTCCGCCACTGGGGATGGGTCCTGTACGTTACACCATCTTCATCACCTCCTTGCCCAGCAAAGGTAGCACCATCCCTGTTCTCTTTCTCTTAACTATCCATAAAAATATAGTGAGTTGTCAGAATATAATTCACTGGTCGAACAGAGCCCAAGAGCCCCAAGGTCCAAGGCCAATCTTTTATATACCTACTGTGTACAATCGCCACGGGCATCACATAAGCCTTCGAAGAGTTGGACCGAATTGGTACACAAACAAAGTAGCCGAAATAAAAAAGAGCGGAAATCAAAAATAATTAAATGAAAAAATCAAAGGCAAAAAGGGAAAAAGAGGGGTGCAATACGAGGACTTCCCAAGAGATCACCCATCCAAGTACTGCTCTCGCCCAAACAAGCTTAACTTCGGAGTTCTGATGGGATCCGGTGCATTATTGCGGGTATGATCGCACCCGTTAGTGTATGCAGAATCAATTTATATAAAGGCTTCATCTCACTTCTCTAGAGCGCTTGAACAAAGGCGAAAGAGTGGGTGGGTTCCGTACGTTGCACCATCTCCATCACCTCCATGCCCGGCTAAGGTAGCCCCATCCCTGTTCTGTTTCTGTTAAAAAAAATTAAAAATAGTGAGTTGTCGGAATATAATTCTTTGGTCGGACAGAGCCCAAGAGCCCCAAGGCCCAAGGCCAATCTTTTTGACATCTTAAGCTGTGTACAATCGCCACGGACATCGCATAAGCCTTGGAAGAGTCGGTACGCGAGCAAAGTAGCCGAAATCAAAAGGAGGCGGAAATCAAAAATAATTAAATGAAAAAAAATCAATCAAAGGCAAAAAGGGGGGTGCAACACAAGGACTTCCCAGGAGGTCACCCATCCTAATACTGCTCTCGCCCAAGCAAGCTTAACTTCGGAGTTCTGATGGGATCCGGTGCATTATTGCTGGTATGATCGCATCCGTTAGTGTATGCAGAATCAATTTATATAAAGGCTTCATCTCACTTCTCTAGAGCGCTTGAACAAAGACGACAGAGGGTGGGTGGGTGGGTGGGTTCCGTACGTTGCACCATCTCCATCACCTCCATGCCCGGCTAAGGTAGCCCCGTCCCTGTTCTGTTTCTGTTAAAAAAAATTAAAAATAGTGAGTTGTCGGAATATAATTCTTTGGTCGGACAGAGCCCAAGAGCCCCAAGGCCAATCTTTTTGACATCTTAAGTTGTGTACAATCGCCACGGACATCGCATAAGCCTTGGAAGAGTCGGTACGCGAGCAAAGTAGCCGAAATCAAAAGGAGGCGGAAATAAAAAATAATTAAATGAAAAAAATCAAAGGCAAAAAAGGGGGTGCAACACGAGGACTTCCCAGGAGATCACCCATCCTAGTACTGCTCTCGCCCAAGCAAGCTTAACTTCGGAGTTCTGATGGGATCCGGTGCATTATTGTGGGTATGATTGCACCCGTTAGTGTATGCAGAATCAATTTATATAAAGGCTTCATCTCACTTCTCTAGAGCGCTTGAACAAAGGCGACAGAGGGTGGGTGGGTGGGTTCCGTACGTTGCACCATCTCCATCACCTCCATGCCCGGCTAAGGTATCCCCGTCCCTGTTCTGTTTCTGTTAAAAAAAATAAAAATATTGAGTTGTCGGAATATAATTCTTTGGTCGGACAGAGCCCAAGAGCCCCAAGGCCCAAGGCCAATCTGTTTGACGTCTTAAGCTGTGTACAATCGCCACGGACATCGCATAAGCCTTGGAAGAGTCGGTACGCGAGCAGAGTAGCCGAAATCAAAAGGAGGCGGAAATCAAAAATAATTAAATGAAAAAAATCAAAGGCAAAAAAAGGGGTGCAACACGAGGACTTCCCAAGAGGTCACCCATCCTAGTACTGCTCTCGCCCAAGCAAGCTTATCTTCGGAGTTCTGATGGGATCCGGTGCATTATTGCTGGTATGATCGCACCCATTAGTGTATGCAGAATCAATTTATATAAAGGCTTCATCTCACTTCTCTAGAGCGCTTGAACAATGACGACAGAGGGTGGGTGGGTGGGTGGGTTCCGTACGTTGCACCATCTCCATCACCTCCATGCCCGGCTAAGGTAGCCCCGTCCCTGTTCTGTTTTTGTTAAAAAAAATTAAAAATAGTGAGTTGTCGGAATATAATTCTTTGGTCGGACAGAGCCCAAGAGCCCCAAGGCCAATCTTTTTGACATCTTAAGCTGTGTACAATCGCCACGGACATCGCATAAGCCTTGGAAGAGTCGGTACGCGAGCAAAGTAGCCGAAATCAAAAGGAGGCGGAAATCAAAAATAATTAAATGAAAAAAAATCAATCAAAGGCAAAAAGGGGGGTGCAACACAAGGACTTCCCAGGAGGTCACCCATCCTAATACTGCTCTCGCCCAAGCAAGCTTAACTTCGGAGTTCTGATGGGATCCGGTGCATTATTGCTGGTATGATCGCACCCATTAGTGTATGCAGAATCAATTTATATAAAGGCTTCATCTCACTTCTCTAGAGCGCTTGAACAAAGACGACAGAGGGTGGGTGGGTGGGTGGGTTCCGTACGTTGCACCATCTCCATCACCTCCATGCCCGGCTAAGGTAGCCCCGTCCCTGTTCTGTTTCTGTTAAAAAAAATTAAAAATAGTGAGTTGTCGGAATATAATTCTTTGGTCGGACAGAGCCCAAGAGCCCCAAGGCCAATCTTTTTGACATCTTAAGCTGTGTACAATCGCCACGGACATCGCATAAGCCTTGGAAGAGTCGGTACGCGAGCAAAGTAGCCGAAATCAAAAGGAGGCGGAAATAAAAAATAATTAAATGAAAAAAATCAAAGGCAAAAAAGGGGGTGCAACACGAGGACTTCCCAGGAGATCACCCATCCTAGTACTGCTCTCGCCCAAGCAAGCTTAACTTCGGAGTTCTGATGGGATCCGGTGCATTATTGTGGGTATGATTGCACCCGTTAGTGTATGCAGAATCAATTTATATAAAGGCTTCATCTCACTTCTCTAGAGCGCTTGAACAAAGGCGACAGAGGGTGGGTGGGTGGGTTCCGTACGTTGCACCATCTCCATCACCTCCATGCCCGGCTAAGGTATCCCCGTCCCTGTTCTGTTTTTGTTAAAAAAAATAAAAATATTGAGTTGTCGGAATATAATTCTTTGGTCGGACAGAGCCCAAGAGCCCCAAGGCCCAAGGCCAATCTGTTTGACGTCTTAAGCTGTGTACAATCGCCACGGACATCGCATAAGCCTTGGAAGAGTCGGTACGCGAGCAGAGTAGCCGAAATCAAAAGGAGGAGGAAATCAAAAATAATTAAATGAAAAAAATCAAAGGCAAAAAAAGGGGTGCAACACGAGGACTTCCCAAGAGGTCACCCATCCTAGTACTGCTCTCGCCCAAGCAAGCTTATCTTCGGAGTTCTGATGGGATCCGGTGCATTATTGCTGGTATGATCGCACCCATTAGTGTATGCAGAATCAATTTATATAAAGGCTTCATCTCACTTCTCTAGAGCGCTTGAACAATGACGACAGAGGGTGGGTGGGTGGGTGGGTTCCGTACGTTGCACCATCTCCATCACCTCCATGCCCGGCTAAGGTAGCCCCGTCCCTGTTCTGTTTTTGTTAAAAAAAATTAAAAATAGTGAGTTGTCGGAATATAATTCTTTGGTCGGACAGAGCCCAAGAGCCCCAAGGCCAATCTTTTTGACATCTTAAGCTGTGTACAATCGCCACGGACATCGCATAAGCCTTGGAAGAGTCGGTACGCGAGCAAAGTAGCCGAAATCAAAAGGAGGCGGAAATCAAAAATAATTAAATGAAAAAAAATCAATCAAAGGCAAAAAGGGGGGTGCAACACAAGGACTTCCCAGGAGGTCACCCATCCTAATACTGCTCTCGCCCAAGCAAGCTTAACTTCGGAGTTCTGATGGGATCCGGTGCATTATTGCTGGTATGATCGCACCCATTAGTGTATGCAGAATCAATTTATATAAAGGCTTCATCTCACTTCTCTAGAGCGCTTGAACAAAGACGACAGAGGGTGGGTGGGTGGGTGGGTTCCGTACGTTGCACCATCTCCATCACCTCCATGCCCGGCTAAGGTAGCCCCGTCCCTGTTCTGTTTCTGTTAAAAAAAATTAAAAATAGTGAGTTGTCGGAATATAATTCTTTGGTCGGACAGAGCCCAAGAGCCCCAAGGCCAATCTTTTTGACATCTTAAGCTGTGTACAATCGCCACGGACATCGCATAAGCCTTGGAAGAGTCGGTACGCGAGCAAAGTAGCCGAAATCAAAAGGAGGCGGAAATAAAAAATAATTAAATGAAAAAAATCAAAGGCAAAAAAGGGGGTGCAACACGAGGACTTCCCAGGAGATCACCCATCCTAGTACTGCTCTCGCCCAAGCAAGCTTAACTTCGGAGTTCTGATGGGATCCGGTGCATTATTGTGGGTATGATTGCACCCGTTAGTGTATGCAGAATCAATTTATATAAAGGCTTCATCTCACTTCTCTAGAGCGCTTGAACAAAGGCGACAGAGGGTGGGTGGGTGGGTTCCGTACGTTGCACCATCTCCATCACCTCCATGCCCGGCTAAGGTATCCCCGTCCCTGTTCTGTTTCTGTTAAAAAAAATAAAAATATTGAGTTGTCGGAATATAATTCTTTGGTCGGACAGAGCCCAAGAGCCCCAAGGCCCAAGGCCAATCTGTTTGACGTCTTAAGCTGTGTACAATCGCCACGGACATCGCATAAGCCTTGGAAGAGTCGGTACGCGAGCAGAGTAGCCGAAATCAAAAGGAGGCGGAAATCAAAAATAATTAAATGAAAAAAATCAAAGGCAAAAAAAGGGGTGCAACACGAGGACTTCCCAAGAGGTCACCCATCCTAGTACTGCTCTCGCCCAAGCAAGCTTATCTTCGGAGTTCTGATGGGATCCGGTGCATTATTGCTGGTATGATCGCACCCATTAGTGTATGCAGAATCAATTTATATAAAGGCTTCATCTCACTTCTCTAGAGCGCTTGAACAATGACGACAGAGGGTGGGTGGGTGGGTGGGTTCCGTACGTTGCACCATCTCCATCACCTCCATGCCCGGCTAAGGTAGCCCCGTCCCTGTTCTGTTTTTGTTAAAAAAAATTAAAAATAGTGAGTTGTCGGAATATAATTCTTTGGTCGGACAGAGCCCAAGAGCCCCAAGGCCAATCTTTTTGACATCTTAAGCTGTGTACAATCGCCACGGACATCGCATAAGCCTTGGAAGAGTCGGTACGCGAGCAAAGTAGCCGAAATCAAAAGGAGGCGGAAATAAAAAATAATTAAATGAAAAAAATCAAAGGCAAAAAAGGGGTGCAACACGAGGACTTCCCAGGAGGTCACCCATCCTAGTACTGCTCTCGCCCAAGCAAGCTTAACTTTGGAGTTCTGATGGGATCCGGTGCATTATTGTGGGTATGATTGCACCCATTAGTGTATGCAGAATCAATTTATATAAAGGCTTCATCTCACTTCTCTAGAGCGCTTGAACAAAGGCGACAGAGGGTGGGTGGGTGGGTTCCGTACGTTGCGCCATCTCCATCACCTCCATGCCCGGCTAAGGTATCCCCGTCCCTGTTCTGTTTCTGTTAAAAAAAATAAAAATATTGAGTTGTCGGAATATAATTCTTTGGTCGGACAGAGCCCAAGAGCCCCAAGGCCCAAGGCCAATCTGTTTGACGTCTTAAGCTGTGTACAATCGCCACGGACATCGCATAAGCCTTGGAAGAGTCGGTACGCGAGCAGAGTAGCCGAAATCAAAAGGAGGCGGAAATCAAAAATAATTAAATGAAAAAAATCAAAGGCAAAAAAAGGGGTGCAACACGAGGACTTCCCAAGAGGTCACCCATCCTAGTACTGCTCTCGCCCAAGCAAGCTTATCTTCGGAGTTCTGATGGGATCCGGTGCATTATTGCTAGTATGATCGCACCCATTAGTGTATGCAGAATCAATTTATATAAAGGCTTCATCTCACTTCTCTAGAGCGCTTGAACAATGACGACAGAGGGTGGGTGGGTGGGTTCCGTACGTTTCGCCATCTCCCTTTTAAAGAGATGGACTTGTCACACAGAATAAACAAGACACAAATTTGAGAAATCTCATGAACAAAACACCTCCTTTATAGGTTGAGATCATTCAAAAAAATCAAGATTTCCCTCACAGCACCAGGGCGCCACCGTTCTTTTCATAAAAATTAAATAGAAGCTGCTTGACCTTTGCTATCCAAGAAAGCAGCTCTAGGACCTCTGAAACATCAACAGAACTTTAGTCACCGTTCTTGATAACATGGTCTCTGTTAAATGGTTGATCATATGCATTCTTACCAAGAATAAGCCTTAACTGAAGGTAACTCACATATGCTGTCAATTGTGAGAACTTTACTTTAATAGCATTGTCTGAAACCACAATCAGAATGTTAGTATAAGAATTGTATGTTGGCATTCCCCTTATACAAAACTTGAGTGTTCTAGCTAAAAGTGTGTGAGTGATTTGATCTAAGCATTTGGATCAGTAACACATGACAATGACGCACTGACTCATACGTTTGTTGGGTGAGTTTCAGTCATCACATTGTGCAGAATTAATTATCAGGATTGTTAGGTGTCTTCAATCCTGAGGTCGTCAACTTTTGAAACACTTGTTAGTGGTCTGCATCAATTTCTGCATGCTTGAAAAGTTCTGATAAGTGCTATGCACTCTTCTCGTGCATCCATGTGTTTTCCTTCTTTACATGTCATAGGGTCAGGATTTGAGATATTGTGATAAGTGCTATGCACCTTTCTGTAAGCATCCATGTGGTTGATTTAATTAAGTCATAGTGCTGTGCACTCTCCATGTGGTTGTTTTAATTAAGTCATAGTACTGTGCATTCTTTGTGTCTACATGATGCGCCCATATGCCTTCTTTTTCTTTTTATCTTACAGGCTGGTGTCCCCTCACGTGGACTTGCACTTTGAGCGTTTAACAAAGTTCTTCTAAGCAGTCTGGGTGTATAAAAAGAATGCTTTGGTTCCATAAGTTGCATCGGTTTTGAGGTGTAGTGTCTGAGTTCAATGTTCAAGAGAATAAGTGAGTCATGAGTGTATTCTATTCTTAACATTCTCTTGTATTCAATACCGATGAGTTCAGTTGAGAAAATCAACTATGTTTGAGTTTTCAAGACCGATGTTGTCAAGACAAGTGGAGCACATTTAGAAGCTGTAGACAAATTACTGAGAGGTAGTTCAACTGGCTAAAAGAGTTTAGCTAGAGATAACCGAGTCCAGAGTTATCCGAGAGGTTGTAAGTGTACCTTGTATTTTGTTTACTATTTTATAGTGTGTGCTTAAGCACTTGGCCTGAGGCCCGCAGTTGTTTACCTCATTTTTGAGGGTTTTACTGCGTAAACATTTTCCTGTGTTCTTTACTTTTCTGTTATTTATTCTTATGCTTGCATATGGTAAATGCTTTATACTGTGGTTTGGGATAGATAGGCTTTTCCAATCCCTCAACAACGTCCAGGAAAATTGATTGCAAATAATTGTTAATTGCCTATTCACCCCCCCCTCTAGGCCATTCTAGTACTTTCACAGAATTAAGAAAATATTCAGATAGTATAGTACGAAGTGATAACAATCAATATAATTGAATGCTCATTCTAAAACAGCACCGACTAATTCCCAAACTTGGTTCCTTTCCGTCAAACGTAAAGTGTTGCTAACAAAAAATTAACCTCTGCTGCATTTGTTAAGTTGGAATCAGTACTTGTAATTTAATAAATATTTTGTTCTTTGAAAAACTTCTACACAAGAAGGTTGTTCTCTAGTTAAAAAATGACTTTCCATCGTACCCTTAAAAAGGGCAGGCTAAAAGAAAAAGAATATGGAAACTAATAGTACCCGAGATCAAAATTTACCAGATTCTGGATTCAACTTTGGGGAAAGACCATATAGTGCATATTTGGCATAGGCTAGTATCCTGACTCTTTGTCAATCGCCCAACTTACTAGCAATAGACCTCAATAGTCCACTGAATATAGAGAGAAAGATACAAGAGTAAAGGATGTGAAAAGTATCACAGCATCTTATAAAGAGAGCTGAGGTTGTGCTCATAGCTTACTCTGTACGCAATATTGTGAGGAAGTCAGATGGCAAAGATTCCATAAATGAAGATATGTCCTCCATCTTTAGGGACTGCAGCTCGTGCTTTAATTTCCTTCTCTCTTTAGTTGACATTCCTTTACCAAGAGCCGATGTACTGCAAAACAGGGTAAAAGTGTCATTAATTTGCTCATGTAATCTGTCAACATGTTGTATTAGCTCAAGCTTTTGGAATCGTGATAAACCAACAAACATAATGATATTGAATATATGTATATGAACACACACAAACATTTGGCTACAATATTGCAGGATATATTGATTATGAAGATATAAAAACATATGAAAAGAGTGCATCTGACAAGTGCATCCATGAGTACACACAATTATTAGATAGATAGATAGGTAGATAGATAGATGATGGTAAATATAAATGAGAGAGTTTGCAAGGTTGAAATTATAAATGATGGTGAATGTAGCGATACTTTGGATTATTCAAAATATCACCGAAATCATGGATGCTTATACTGATTACAAAACACATGGTAAATTATTGGTAACTTCAGATGCACAAATTGCCACACAAATTGCCAAAGTGCAGACTTCTGGTGAAAATTTCCAATTTGACTGAAAATTTGCAGAAGTAGCATCTGAGAAGACCCATACATGAGATATGCTTCAATAGAGGAGGTCCTGTACTTTTTCATTTTCTCTGCAGTACGTGTTATTGTATAAAACAGTGTGTGAATTGACCAAAGTCAGCAAACATCTTTTTACACTACCCATGTGCTTACAAATTTGGGATGGAGTGAATTATTGTTAAATTGTAAAAACTGCTATCCCTTGTTGACTGAGGTGTTTCTATGGCTAAGCGCTAAGAGGAGAGGTGTTATCCTGGTGTTCGCTGCTGGTCTCTATTTGTGTAGTGTGAATAGGAGGGAATAACAAAACTTGCAAAGGGAAGAGTTCCATTTTATTTTGTCGGGGTCTTTGTCTAAAGTGCTGTAAATCTAGGGGGGTGAAATTTGCACCCCCCAAATTTACAAACCACACCCACTTTCAATTTTTTTATAATATTTCATCCTAAATCTTTTGGCACTTCCTAAAATACCCTCAAAAGTTGAAATTTTTTTTTCTTCTTTTTGGGTCTTTTCTTCCCTGTCTCTCTTTCTCGCTCTCTCTCTCTCTCTTCTCCAAAATCACAACAACTCTTCCAAAACCACCGGTTATCTGTCTAGCTGTTTGGCAGTCTGGATTTCTGTGGATTGGAAATTTCAATTCCTATCAGAGTAAGATATATAATCATGTTGAATAGATGGGATAAGAGGTGGATATAAAAAGAGTGTGAGGAGCAGCTCGACGGCATGTAGTCGGCGGCGATGACGATAGTGGTGACGGAGAGCATGGTCTGCTCCTTGAGGGCGAGGGAAACGTGGACGCCATCGGCGGGTTTCTGGATCAGGGCGCAGAGGGTTTCGATGAGGCGGTGGAGGGTTTTGGGGAGGGAATCCGGGTCGGATGTGAAGAGCGGGTAGGAGAACTCTTCGAGGAAGACGATGAGCTGGAGCTTCAGAGGGCTTGGTCGATGAGGGTTGGGTTCGCAGAGGTCCACCGGACAATTTTTCAGAACCCAGGGATTTAACACTGCATCAACACACACCATCATCATTATAAACGCAGAGAATGAAGCAAAGGAGATCGAAATCACGACCTGCATGTTTTGGAGCTTGATGTGGCTCCAGATCTGCTTCACGGCCTCGGCGCGAGAGCACTCAGGGGCGCCGCCGAGGAAGCTGCCGAGAGCTGGAGAGATCGAAGTCGGCTTCAGAATGGCAGCGTTCCTGTTGACGTTTCTCTTGGGCTTGATCGCGTCGGCATTAGCGTCTGCTTTGGGCTTCGCCTTCCCCTTCGATTTTGGTGCGGCGACGGCGACCTTGACGGCGGTTCCAGCAGTGGATGATGTGGAGGACTTGGCCGGCAGTGGGAAGAGAAGAACGGGGACCTTGGTGGTGGTCTGGAAGAGAGAGGGGGAGGGTGTTTTAGGAAGTGCCAAAAACTTGGGATGAAATATTATAAAAAAATTGAAAGTGGGTGTGGCTTGTAAATTTTTGGGGGTGCAAATTTCACCCCCCTAAATCTATCTGCACAACTGAATGGAAGATTTATTCTAGGTAAGGTTAGCCATCTTCTCTCTTCTCTCTTTTACTTTCTGTTCCTCTTATGTTATACTTGTAGGACCAAATGATGTAAAGAAAACAAAAGCAATACATCAAAAGAACACAAAAGAACACAACCACATGATATATGTTTCATAGTGGGATGTCATGATTACCATTATTCTGCATATCAATGCTTTGTCCTGCCATGTCAGCTACAGCTTTCAACAACAAAAATTCCAGCAACAACTTGACAACCACAAACGTCCCTTGTCTGCACTCTGCACAGCAACTCCAGAAACCACGAACTCCAGAAGCTGCTAACTCCAGAACCTCCAATGCACCAACACAGAACCAGAAACAAACGAGAAGAAAAAGTCTTCTATGTTATACTACTAGAGCTTTCAGAATGGGACTGATCTTAATGCAAGTCGTAGTTAACACAGGGACTTTTTCCTGATATATATATAGAGGCCTAAACTTAGCCTTGTGCTCATCCCATAAAGAGTCCAAGGTTTGCTTAAGAGTTTATCAGCAGAAGCTTAACGTTTATCACTTACACTTGATGTCAATCAGGTTATTTGACAGATAAGATTCCTACTTCAATTGAGAGACATATACCTCAATTGATAACAGGATAGAGTCCTAGATATGTATTTCTATTGTTTAATTTTCAGATTAAATCAAAGCTTATTAACTTAATGCATTTTAGATAATGACAAGTCTGTTGTAGTATACATGAATCATATTGTAGTATATATGAGTCATAGTATAAATGTCTATATCATGTATAAATAGGCACTTGAGCGTATAGATAAGGTACTTGAGTGTATAATATAGGTATAGAGACTTGTGTGACAAGCTTTATGCCAAAGGGCAACAAGCATGGCAATTATCATCATCACAGCTACCATGTTGAGCTGCAGCTGTAAATCAAGTTGATACCAAGCTTGAGATTATCTTTGAGCTTTCACACTTGTAATGTATTCCTATAAATACCCTCTTGTATGAGATGAATAAACACACATGAATCTCCATTCTCTCTGAATTATTACTCTCTCTATATTTCTGTCAATTTATGCTTGTCCTCAAACACGTTATCAGCACGAAATTGCTCTAGAATTAGAATCGAAATTGTCAAAATAGAGGAAGTTCATAATCCGATTAAAGCCATTTTTCCAAACCTACAAAAAACCTCCAAACCCTAGCACATATCAAAGCCCTTGATCCAAGAAGCCCAGAACCGGTTTCAGAACCGCCAGAACCGGCCGGAAACAGCCTGAACCGGCCACCGGAAAAATTGAACCGCTGCCGAACCGCTGTCGAAGCCCTGCCGAGTCCTGCCGAGATCTGCCGAGAAGCTGCCGAGAGCTGCCGAGCGAGTCCTGCCGAGACCTGCCGAGAAGCTGCCGAGACCTGCCGAGCGAGTCCTGCCGAAAGCTGTCGACAGCACCTGCCGAAAGCTGCCGAGCTCATCTGCCGAGCCCCTGCCGAGCCCCTGCTGCGCAGCTGCCGAACAGCTGCCGAGCTGCTGCCTAGCAGCTGCCGAGCTGCTGCCTAGCATCTGCCGACAGATTCCGACAACTTTCCGGCGACTTTTCCGGCGACTTTCGGAACACTTTTCCGGCGACTTTCGGGACACTTTTCCGGCGACTTTCGGGACACTTTTCCGACAACTTTCCCGGCACTTTTCCGACAACTTTCCGGGCACTTTTCCGACAACTTTCCGGGCACTTTTCCGGCGACTTTCCAAGCCATTTTCCGGCGACTTTCGAGACATTTTTCCTGCAACTTTGTGGTCATTTCCGACAACACTATTTCAAGGATGTCGAATGAACCTAGACTCGATTTTCAAATCCTTGACTCAACAGGTTTGGAATACCATAGTTGGAGAACCGACGTTGAGAACCATCTCACATCGAAAGGGATATTGCCCATCATACAGGCACCAAGTGCGGGCCTTGTGTTCCAACGAACATCCATAAAGCATGCACAAGCAATTATCTTGATGCGACGCCATATGGACAAAGCACTCAAATTAGAGTATATGTCCATCAAAGATGCAAAGGACCTATGGGCAGCGCTAGAAGAGCGCTTTGGTAATATCCAAGATTCCCTCCTCCCTGACTTGAAGGTTCAGTGGAGCAATATACGCTTCTCAGACTTCAAGTCTGTTTCTGAATACAATTCAGAAGCTCTTCGCCTAAAGGCCATGCTAAAGTTCTGTGGAAAACCTATCACAGAAGAAGAGCTAATTGAGAAAACTCTCTCTACCTTCCCCGTCTCAGCAATTATACTATCAAAGCAGCATCACACTGAATATAATGCTGGACGACTGACAAAGTTCAATGAGCTCATCAATCTTTTGTCGGTAGCTGAGAAGCACGACAACATCCTTGTAAAGAATTATAATTCAAGGCCCGTTGGAACCAAAAGCGTTCGTGAGGCGAATTATAATGCACCCAAGAGAGGGCGCAAGGAGCGGTACCCTACTAATAGGGGACATGTATACCCTAATAACAGGGGACATGAAGGACGAACGGGTCCATATAACCGCCCCAACAAAGAAGGCAGCCGCAACTATAGTGCGGGCACACGTGGTGGTAACTACACACGTGGGAGAGGTGGATATAACAACACCATGGGCCGTAACACTGTGGGCCGTGGAGGTCGCACCATACGCCGTGGTAGTAGCAGTAACAACCCGCCTAGGGAATATCCACAACGTGCACCACCTGCACCTCAAATCAAGGGAGGCAACCACAATGACGTGTGTCATCGGTGTGGTTCAATCGAGCATTGGTTTAAGCAATGCCAGGCAAGTACTCAACTAGCTGCACGCTACAAGGAGTACAGGGAAATAAGGGAGCAAGAAGCCAACCTTGCTGAAGAAGAAAATGGTGAAGATGTCAATCTCACCATAGAAGACTTCAAAGCTGTAAATGAAGAGCACGAGGATGCCGCAGACTTTGATTAGAATAGTCTTTTCTATTTTCCAATAAAACGGCAAATGTGCCTTAGTCAATAAATGACAATTGTATTGACTCTTTCTCATGTGGCGTACCTAATGAAGTATGATGTCTAGGAAAGTAATTGAGATCGGGGTATTTAAGCGAGCCTCGCTCCACCAACATCTCTCTACTTCCCTGGTCATATTTCATTGGAATTACCAAACGGATTGAGCAATTACAATTTGTATAAGTTTGATTTTATTTTGGAATAGACTTTGGAAACTTTGATGTAATCATTGGCTTTTTTCCTTATTAATAAAGTATCGCATTATCATTCAATGTCATGGACATATGTTAATATTCCGAACTTTATTTTTTCAGTATGTTTTCGGGAGAATTGGAATGCCTTCTTGATAGTGGCACCACACATACTATATTACGACATAGGCAATTATTCTTATGGATGACGCCTAGTCAAACTTCAGTAACTACGATGGCAGGACCATCACAATTGATTCATGGTCGAGGACCAGCTCAATTTTTGTTGCCAAATGGCACAAATATTAATATCACCGAAGCTCTATATGCTCCAAGGGCTAGAAGAACCCTATTGAGTTTTAAAGATATAAGAGCCAATGATTTTCATGTGGAAACACATAGTGAGAATGGACAAGAGTTCCTTTGCATCACCTCTAATAACTACGGAAATACACGAGTATTAGAGAAACTTATGTGTCGCTCTAGTGGATTGTACGCAACCACTATTAGAGTCATTGAATCCAACCATGTCATGAATAAAAATTTATGGGATTCTGACACATACAGGCTTTGGCACGACCGTTTGGGACATCCAGGTCGTGATATGATGATCCGTATATTAAAAACTTCACACGGACATCCATTCTTCAAAACGAAAAGAAGTACGAACCCAAGAGAGGTTCAAAGAATTACTTCTCAAGCATATCATTCGTTTTGCAAAGCTTGCTCTTTAGCAAAAGTAGGATTGAGACCATCCTATGCAAAGGACACTAAAGAAAATATACCATTCTTGCAAAGAATACAAGGTGATATTTGTGGACCTATCCATCCAACTTGCGGACCATTTAGATATTTTATGGTGTTGGTTGATGCATCGACACGTTGGTCACATGTCATGCTCTTATCCACAAGAAATGCTGCATTTGCTAAACTCCTAGCACAAATCATTAAGTTAAGGGCTCACCACCTTGATCACCCTATTAAGTCAATTCGTCTTGACAATGCTGGGGAGTTTACATCAAAGACTTTTGATGATTATTGCATGTCCATTGGGATCGAGGTTGAACACCCTGTCCCTCATGTACATACCCAAAATGGTCTCGCAGAAGCTGCCATTAAAAGACTTCAAATGGTTGCTAGGGCATTGGTTATGCGCACCAATCTCCCTATTTCTGCTTGGGGCTATGCAATATTGCACGCAGCTGTGCTTATTCGTCTAAGGCCCACTGCCACACAACCCTTTTCTGCGTCCCAGATGGTAACTGGGTATGAGCCAAATGTCTCACACTTACGCATATTTGGGTGTGCAGTCTATGTGCCAATTGCGCCGCCACAGCGCACTAAAATGGGTCCTCAAAGACGATTAGGCCTTTATGTTGGCTATGACTCTCCAACCATTATCCGCTACATAGAACCCTTGACAGGTGATCTATTTACCGCTAGATTTGCGGATTGTCACTTTGATGAGACAGTCTTCCCGTCATTAGGGGGAGACATGAACACTAATGTTCAACAAAAAGGACAGGAATTGTCGTGGTTTGTCCCCACTTTGTCTCATCTTGATCCCCGAACCGCACAGTCTGAAATAGAAGTGCGGAGAATTCTCGATCTTCAGAACGTAGCAGAATCGATGCCTGATGCGTTTTCTGATATCGCTAAAGTGACAAGATCACACATACCTGCTGCAAATGTACCTGCAAGGATTGATGTCCCTAAAAGACATAATGCCATCTCAAGAGTACATGAGAATGGCGCCAACGTCCCCTCTATGGGTGACACATTGGCTAGGCCCACGGCTCCTGCCAGGAAGCGCGGGAGGCCCATAGGTTCGATGGATTCTCGCCCAAGGAAGAAAGCGAGTTTGGCACAAAATAATCCATTAATCATCGATACAAATAATCCATCTCATGAGAATATTCCGGATTATGGTTATGTCCAAGAGACATCATTGGGGGACGCTCCAATGACAGAACCAAATCCAGAGAATAGAGAGATCTCCATGAATTACACTAGTATGCATGTGATGATGGATAGAAATTCTATGACTATTGATGATGCATTTGCATATCATATTGCAAAAGGAATTATAGAATACGATGATATCGAACCTCGCTCCGTTGAAGAATGTCAACGTAGAGCAGATTGGCCTAAATGGAAAGATGCGATCCAGACTGAATTGGATTCACTAACAAAGAGACAAGTATTTGGGTCTATAATGCTGACACCACCAAATATAAAGCCTGTTGGCCACAAATGGGTCTTTGTTAGAAAGCGTAATGAGAAAAATGAGGTTGTTAGATACAAAGCCCGCCTTGTGGCGCAAGGTTTCTCACAACGCCCTGGAATCGACTACGAGGAGACATACTCTCCCGTAATGGACGTTATAACGTTCCGCTACCTTGTCAGTTTGGTAGTTTCCGAAAAACTTGACATGCAGCTTATGGATGTGGTTACAACATATCTCTATGGGGATCTAGATTCAGAGATATATATGAAGGTTCCAGATGGACTTCAATTACCCAAAATCAAGTGGCTCTAAACCACGGAGCGCGTTTTCAATAAGATTAAGACGCTCACTATATGGATTGAAACAATCCGGACGGATGTGGTATAACCGTCTAAGTGACTACTTGATTGGGAAGTGATATGTTAACAATGAAATATGCCCTTGCGTGTTCATTAAAAAGACAAGTTCCGGATTTGCAATTGTAGCAGTTTATGTCGATGACATGAACCTAATTGGAACTCTAGATGAGTTAAAGGAAACTGCTAAATATTTGAAATCCGAGTTTGAGATGAAAGATCTTGGGAAAACACGGTTTTGCCTCGGAATAGAACTCGAGCACCGTAGTGATGGGATTATGATCCATCAGTCAGCATATACTCAAAAATTACTAAGGCGCTTTAATGAAGATAAAGCAAAGCCTGTAAGTACTCCCATGATCGGCCGTAGTCTTGAGCCCACAAAAGATCCGTTTCGTCCAAGGGATGAGGACGAAGATTTATTAGAGGCTAAAATACCCTATCTAAGTGCGATAGGCGCATTATTGTATTTAGCTCAATGCACAAGACCGGATATCTCATTCGCAGTGAACTTGTTAGCTCGACATAGTTCTGCGCCAACACGCCGTCATTGGATTGGCATAAAGACAATCTTTCGATACTTAAAAGGTACGATTGATATGGGCTTGTTTTATCCCTACAGAGAGAAAAGAAAAGACGGAAGCATGGGATCAGACCCCAAGAGGCAAAAAGCCATCTTCCGTAATGTAGACGCCAGTGACACCGTCCATGGTGACCGACGTTCTCCTCCTCCCCTCCATCAAAATGATAATGATGTGTTGATGGGATTTGTTGATGCAGGGTATCTCTCTGACCCTCATAAAGGTCGATCCCAAACAGGTTATGTCTTTACCATGGGAAGCACGGCGATATCTTGGAGATCTACAAAACAGACCCTTGTTGCTACTTCCTCAAATCATGCAGAGATTATTGCTCTACATGAAGCTGTGCGTGAATGCATATGGCTAAGGTCTATAAATAGACATATTCGAGGAACTTGTGGTTTGAAGTTCACCACAAATGAGCCTACATGCATTTATGAAGATAATGCAGCTTGTATTGAGCAAATGAAATTAGGTTTCATCAAGGGCGACAATACCAAGCATATATCACCGAAATTCTTTTACAATCAGCAACAGCAAACACTTCTAAAAATTGAAGTAAATCAAATCCGATCAGAGGATAATGTAGCGGACTTATTTACTAAGTCGTTACCAAAATCCCCTTTCGAGAAACATGTGAAGAGCATCGGATTAAGAAGGTTATCCAAACTCCCATGATCTTCAGGGGAAGTCTAAATCAGGGGGAGTATCCAGAAACATACTCCACACTCAACGCGCGTTGTGCTCTTTTTCTCCTTCGACCAAGGTTGTTTTTTCCCACAGGGTTTTATTACTTGGCAAGGTTTTTAACGAGGCAATTTCGAAGCGCACGGCCTAGACAATGCTATTAAACATGAAATATCCAAGGGGGAGTGTTGTAGTATACATGAATCATATTGTAGTATATATGAGTCATAGTATAAATGTCTATATCATGTATAAATAGGCACTTGAGTGTATAGATAAGGTACTTGAGTGTATAATATAAGTATAGAGACTTGTGTGACAAGCTTTATGCCAAAGGGCAACAAGCATGGCAATTATCATCATCACAGCTACCATGTTGAGCTGCAGCTGTAAATCAAGTTGATACCAAGCTTGATATTATCTTTGAGCTTTCACACTTGTAATGTATTCCTATAAATACCCTCTTGTATGAGATGAATAAACACACATGAATCTCCATTCTCTCTGAATTATTACTCTCTCTATATTTCTGTCAATTTATGCTTGTCCTCAAACAAAGTCCAATATTTTTCCAACAATACTCCTAAAAACATTGAGGGGAATAGACATATTAAGTTCCTTGCTTCCTTTGGGCTTCCTTATCTAAATAATTTAAGGGTGGTGTTCCCTTTTGTTTGATTGATCTTGATTGCCTGATTGGGTTGCTAATTTGAATAAATAATGTTTTTCTGTTTTGGTTGATGCCAAGTTAGTGGCTTTGCTGCTTCTTGCGGAGTGTTTCAGATGGACCTCTTGTCCATCATGTACTGTAATTTCCTTCTCCTTTTATAATAGTATATTCGCGTTCCTTAAGAAAAAGTGTTAAACCCTATAACTTAACCTTTAATCACCATGCATCCCTAAAATCAAGTTAAGCCCTTTTGTTACAGATGAGAAATTTTTACATCCTAGGGCAGGTCATCTGAAATGCCAATCTGTATCATAGAGAGGTATACATATGTCATGCCGCAACCTAAGTGGAAAAGATAAAGTTGGACCTCCTCGTTGGGCTCTGATATTAGAATATTAGATGCATGCCAAGTAGACTGTATACCTAAGTGAAGTTCAAGTGAATACCATAAAATGTAACCATAGTTTAAGAATTTAAACATGCTCAGGATGCAAATCAAATCCACTTTATTAGATTAAATGATTGACTTTTATATTTTATAGTATGAATGGTATCCATGTATCATTTCAAACTTTAATTTAAATGGTCACATTCAGGTAAACCTAAAAAGATGAAGGTAATTTATATTTCTAGAGCAGAATTTGTTTGTCTCATATTGTTAATCACTATTTCAAGTAAACTAACAAATAAAAACAATCACCTGTCAACAGTTCTTCCTGTAAAAATGACAGGAAAGTATTTAGAATACTTTGCAACTGTTGGAAAGTATATCTCGCAGCATTGAATTGGGATTGTCTTGATATGCAAGAATATATTTGTATTAAGTAGTTTTGATTTGTTAGTATAGTCTTTGATTCCAATTGTAACTGTGATAACTGTCTTTCCTTACTGGTCTCCTAACTTGTTGGAGAACCACAAGAAATGCAGTAGGTGCCTTGTATATATGTTACAGGATTGAATACAATTAACACAATTTAGCCAAAACATCTTTTCCTATATGGTATCAGAGCAGGAATAATTCCTGGCTCTTCTTCTTCTCTCTGCCGCCACTAGCAGTCTCTCCATTCCAAATTTCCAATTTTTTCCTGCCAATTACAAGCAGTTTTTTCTGCTATTAAGTAGCAGCCTTGCACTTTTTTTTCAATGGCAATTGGTGACGATTTTTTCTCTGAAACTTCCAATAGTAGAATTGGTACTGGCAACTACTTTACACCACAAATTCCTCAAGCCAATGCTGCTTCTGCAACTGAATATGCTACAAGTTTGTTACCTGTTGCTCCAAATCGTTGGATACTCGACAGCGGAGCAACTCATCATATTACTTCTTCTCCTACATCATTGACAAATATCAAGCATCCTTCTTTGGCACCAGTTTCATTACCTAGTGGAGACACGGCTGGCATTTCTATGACTGGATCAATTCAATTTAATGATTCTTTTCAATTAAATGATGTCCTCTGTGTGCCAAGTTTTAGAGTTGATCTTATGTCTATTGGCAAAACAATCGATGATTTATCTTGTTCAGTGACATTTTTCCCATCTTGGTGTATTTTACAGGACTTGGCTACGAGGACGATAATTGGTGTGGGTAAGCGACGTGGTAACCTCTACTACCTTGTGGCGTTGGCTTCAACTTCTCCTTCCTCTCACTTCGCTTGCAATCTCATCATATCCTCTGATCTTTGGCATCGTCGTTTGGGTCACCTTTCCTCTGCTCGTCTCCAATTTTTAGCTAATAATTCTCTCCATTTTAATTTTGATTCTAATCATAAATGTGACGTTTGTCCATTGGCGAAACAAACTCGCCAACCTTTTCCTTCCAGTTCAATTTCAACTTCGAAATGTTTTTCTCTTATTCATTGTGATATTTGGGGACGTCATAAAATTCCTTCTCTTTCTGGTGCTCATTACTTTTTGACTATTGTGGATGATTTTTCCCGATTTACATGGATTTTCTTAATGCGACACAAAAGTGAAACACAACCTTTACTCCGTCGTTTTTTTAATTATGTAAACACTCAATTCAACACAAAAGTTCAACAACTTCGTTCAGATAATGGGGCTGAATTTCTTTCATTACAAAATTTCTTTCTTGAAGAGGGTGTTCTTTTTCAACATTCTTGTGTTTATACACCGCAGCAAAATGGTGTCGTTGAGCGGAAACATCGACATATCCTTGAAACCGCTCGTGCCCTTCGTTTTCAGTCACATCTACCCATTAATTTTTGGGGAGAATGTGTCCTCACTGCCGTATATATCATCAATCGTCTTCCCACCTTGCTGCTTCACCGGAAAACACCTTTTGAAATTGTTCATCATAAACTTCCTGATTATTCTCGGATGCGAGTATTTGGGTGTATTGCTTTCGCAACCATTCCCAACCCGTCTTCAAAATTTTCTCCTCGTGCTACCAAATGCATTTTTCTAGGTTATCCCATGGGACAGAAGGCTTACAAACTCTACGATATTGAGACCCGAAAAATTTTCACTAATAGAGATGTCATTTTTCTTGAGGACAAATTCCACCATTTACCAAACACAAGCCCAACCGAAACAAATCCAACGGCCCAGCCCATTCCTCTCCCTTTAGTCTCTGACTTTTTCTTCAGTCCTCCTTCTTCACCAAACACGCGTTCTTCTCCTTTCCCCGATTCAGAGACCATGCCATCGCCATCTCCACCACCACATACTCCACCGCCCTCTCCACCACCCAATCCATCGCCCTCTCCACCACCCAATCCACTGCCCTTTCCACCACGTATTCCGCCGCCACCCTCCACTATCAAAACCTATGTTCGCCGCCCTACAGTCCCAGCACCGGCGATCACGCCGTCCTCTCCTCCTCCGCCTGAGTCGTCCGGCTCTTCTTTGGCCCCCACCCATTCGTCTCCTCCTCATAATTCCACTTCTTCCGTTGATTTACCCGAACAGCCCCCAGTTGATGTCGACCCAATCGAAGCCATTCAACCTGACCCTCTTCCCATTGTTCCCGCTGAACCGCTTCGTCGTTCTCAGCGCTCTCGAGAAGCCAACGTTCGCCTAAAGGACTACGTTTGCTCGCAGGTGATTCTGCCTCCGCATCAATTGTCCTCAGCCTTGTCCCGTTTCACACCAGGTACGCGGTATCCACTCTGTCATTACATTTCATATGATCGGTATTCCCCTGCTCACCTCAGTTATATTGCTAATGTTAGTCGGGATGAGGAGCCGACTTCTTATGAGGTTGCATCAGTTGATCCCAAATGGCAGGAAGCTATGAATTCTGAGCTTCAGGCCCTCATTGATAATCGGACATGGAGTCTCGTTCCTTTGCCTCCTGGAAAACGCCCAATCAGCTGTAAATGGGTGTATCGAGTCAAGCGCAAGGCTGACGGTTCTGTCGAGCGCTATAAGGCTCGTCTTGTTGCTCGGGGTTTTACTCAGACCGCAGGTATCGACTATCACGATACTTTTTCTCCTACTGCCAAAATGGTCACTGTTCGTTGCCTTCTTGCTGTTGCTGCTAGTCTAAATTGGTCCTTACATCAATTAGATGTCAATAATGCTTTTTTGAATGGTGATTTATTGGAGGAAATTTACATGTCTCCTCCTCCTGGTCTTCGGCGACAGGGGGAGAATCTAGTGTGTCGCCTTCACAAGTCGTTGTATGGACTCAAACAGGCCTCTCGTCAATGGTTTTCTAAGTTCACAGAGGCCATTCTTGCTGCTGGTTTCTCTCAGTCCAAAGCTGACTATTCCTTGTTCGTCCGCAAGCATGGTACATCTCTCACTGTATTGTTAATCTATGTGGATGACATTCTGATAACAGGAAACAATATGGAGTCTATTAATGCTCTGAAACAGTTCCTCCATACTCGTTTTCGCATCAAGGACCTTGGTGATCTGAAATTCTTCCTTGGCATTGAGGTAGCTCGTTCTAAGAAAGGCATTTACATATCTCAACGCAAATATGCCTTGGAAATTATCAAAGATAGCGGCTACTTGGGTGCTAAGCCGGTTGAGTTTCCCATGGAAGAATCAAAGCTTTCAGACAAAGGAGAATTACTCAAAGATCCTGCCTCATATCGGCGCCTAGTTGGTCGGCTGATTTATTTGACCATTACTAGACCCGACATCACATACTCAGTACATATTCTTAGCCGGTTTATGCATGAACCTCGCTTGCAACATATGACTGCTGCCCTTCGAGTTGTTCGTTACTTGAAGTCATCTCCTGGCCAAGGTTTGCTTCTCCATGCCAATAATTCTTTAAACCTGAAGGCGTTTTGTGACTCTGATTGGGCGGGTTGTCCTATTACCCGCCGCTCTACTACTGGTTATTGTGTGTTCCTAGGAGATTCTTTAATTTCATGGAGGACCAAGAGGCAAAAGACTGTGTCTTTATCAAGTGCAGAAGCTGAATATAGAGCAATGGCAGGTACTTGTTGTGAGCTTACTTGGCTACGCTATTTATTGACCGATTTGCATATGCCTGTTCCAAGTCCTACTGTCTTACATTGTGATAATCAGGCTGCATTGCACATTGCTAAGAATCCTGTGTTTCATGAGAGAACTAGACATATTGAAATGGATTGTCATTTTATTCGGGACAAAATTGTTAAAGGTGAAGTTGTTACACGATTTGTGATTTCTTCACAACAATTAGCAGATGTGTTCACAAAAGCTTTGGGAAAGGAAAAGTTCAAACAGCTCATGTGCAAGTTGGGAGTTATTGATATACACTCTCCAACTTGAGGGGGAGTGTTGGAAAGTATATCTCGCAGCATTGAATTGGGATTGTCTTGATATGCAAGAATATATTTGTATTAAGTAGTTTTGATTTGTTAGTATAGTCTTTGATTCCAATTGTAACTGTGATAACTGTCTTTCCTTACTGGTCTCCTAACTTGTTAGAGAACCACAAGAAATGCAGTAGGTGCCTTGTATATATGTTACAGGATTGAATACAATTAACACAATTTAGCCAAAACATCTTTTCCTATAGCAACACCAAACTGCTCCCCCAAATGCTGCAACTTTTTTGAGTCGAGAAGAATTAGAGCCTTCCAGAGCTGACAGTAGTCCAACCTAAATTTATCATTGAGTTGTTTGTATATTCCATGATCTAGAAGAACTACATGAATTTGGAACACAAAAGGTCATATGAGGTGCACAACAATACAAGCAATTTCAACAATGACAACCACATGCAACCTTATAAAACCATTAAGCACATACCCAAAGAAAAGCCATTCTGCCCTTCTGGAGAAACTAATATATTACCAGGGTGCGGATCTCCGTGCAAGAAACCATGGATAAAAATCATTTCAGCAAACATTTCCAACAACACTTTGGCCACCTGTAATACATACTAAACAAATTAATTAAACGAATATAGTCTCAACTGCATGCAATCAACCAATGAAGGCCTTCCAGATTTGAACACTAACAAGTTGTTTGGATTCAAAAGTCAGTGACTCGATTAACTACAGAAAACACTTCCAACGGTACTTGTACCACTTAGGAGAAAAAGTATAAAAATAAATAGGAACATATATATTACCCAAGTGTAACAGTTAACTAATGTGTATGCATGCATATATATCAGTTTATGTGATGCATATTGGTGATATCAGTGCTATGCTTCAGATCAGGTCATACATGAAACATATGCAAGCAGACGAGCTCACCTACTTTATATAGGAATCTAATTAAATAAGAAGACATCGGGCCTGAAAGATGCTCGTAAGCATCTTGGGTTTGGTTTTATCAAATGCACCGATACTGAGAAATTGATATTTCCAAGCAAGTAGGCTAGCAGAGAAAACTGCTCTAGCCTGCCTGACCATGTAGGCATATATTGGCTGGAAAGGAGAAAAACGTCAATTACTATTTCAGTATTTCTGTAGGACCTTGTCAATCTGATTTAGTCCATATATGTGAATAAAAGCTGAGAGAAATATTGCATTGGCATACAGTAATGAAACTTTTGAAAACATTAGCAAGTTGAGTTCAGGTCATTGGCCTTCCTATGGGCATGCTGAATGTCACTACGAAGTCAAGTTAATAGTAAAATAATTGACCAAGCCAACCTCCAACTGAGAACCAACCAAGTCAAATATGATGACCTCAAATTCATCACTAAAACATACAACATTGCATATTCATAGTTTATCTTATGAGCTTAAAATAGAATATAACAAAGTCTTAGCTAACTTCTGCAAACCAACCTTCACTGGATCTATTTTCCTTTCCTTCAGATAGTCTACATCATCAACCTGGGTTCTAAAGAGATTTAGTAGTATTAGTAGCAAAGAACAGTCATAAATTTATTATATGACTAAACTAACATCAGTAACGTCATACAGTGAAGTGCCAACAATCATAAATTTATCATGTACCACATAAGCTATACCTTGTGTCCAGTACAGAATTCCATCGTCAGAACTTGTTTAGTTGTCAAACCCTGCATACAAACAAGGTGGTCAACTTATTTACCTAGTTGTATTACCAAATAAAAGATATTTCACACATACTAAATTAACAATCAAGTGCCACAATCATACCCAAAATACATGAGGAACCTTGACCCATTTGTTGTTTTTGAAATTATTGGCAGTTCTCTCAGAGTTTCCAGCTTCTTGAATAAAATCTGTGAAAAAAGTAACAGTTAATGTCTTGGTAAAGGTGCTTTTTCAGCATATGTAACAATGATCTAATAAAAAAGTGAAAATAGAAGTACAGAGTAAGAAAGACCAGGAGTCTTGGTAAAGGTTCTTTAACATGTCTTATTCCAACTTACTGAAACTTCAAGTCCGTACTCAATCCAGAAATAATATGTTTCATATCATTGATATAAGAGAAAAATTCAGTCACCGTCCCCAAACTATGCTGCCAAGGCCAATTTGATACCCGAACTCTCAAAAGTATCAGGGTGATACCCAAACACGTATTTTGACATCAAGGTGATACTTCAGTCAAAAATTCCTAACGGGGCCGTTTGTTTGCTGATGTAGCAAGCACGTGGGTCTTATGTGATATTTTTATCAAGGGCAGAATAGTCTTTTACTACTAAAAAAAAAAAAAAAAAGGAACGAAGCACAGAGCTCCATCCCCCCCCCCCCTCACTCGTTTCTGGTTTTCGGGTTTCTGGATCAATCTCTCGCTCTCTCTCCTTCTCTCAACCCCCGTCTCCTCTCTCTCACCAACTTCATCCTTGATTTCTTCACTATCCACCATGCCTCCATATCCATAGTACCTATTGGTACTCCTCCACGACCAGCCGATCCGGACACCAACACCAACATCGACGACGCCGCCGCAGCCGTCGATTTCGAAGACGACAAGGATCACCATCCCCAAAACGACGCCGTTGTTTTCCCACGTGCAGCTGCTCCCCAACGGCGAATTATGAACCAGGGGCAGAGGGGAGTGTCGCCGGGAGGCTCGGAGAAGGCGGCGGAGACAAGATCAGAGACGACGAAGCAATGTTCTAATCGATCTGTCTGGGCTTTTACTTTCTGGGTTTTCAATCAATCTCTCTCATGAACATCTCCATTACTTTCTGGGTTTTCAATCGGAGAACCTCAAACTCTTGGTTGCTCTCTTCCTCAAGCAGCAAAGCAAAAACTCTTGGTTATTTTCTGGTTCGATTTCTGATTCTTCAACGTTAAAGTCTCTCTCTGAAACTCTTGGTGAGTTACTGTGTTGAAATTGGAAGTATGCAGCTTCATACTATGCCTCAATTTATATGTAGGGATCAGATTTTAAAATGGCTTTGCCAAGAGAAAGAAGGTGGCAACTGCCAAGAAGAAGAAATCTACCAAAGAGTTGGATGCGGCTGCAAAAGCTGCTGCTCAAGAGGCTGCTTCCAGGAGGCTCTGCGGTAAAAGCCCAGTTTTGTTCAACATGTTAAATATGAGCATGTAATTTACCATTGTTCATATGGCCAAGTTGTGCGAAATAAAGAGTGGGTTTTGGGTCTGGTTTTGTTAAAGATGACCCTAATTGTATTGCGGTCGGTTGACTACAGGAAGTTTCACTTGAGCTTTTTTGTTTACTCAGTTGCATTAGACATATATGTGGATTGACCAGTTTTGCTCATTGCATATTATTCCTTTTCATAAGCAATTGAATTGAGCCCCCCTCGGAAGCAGTTAAGCAGAGGAGATTCAAACTCGAGATTAAGTACCAGATTAGAAATTCTCAAAGATTAAGATTGTTGAAAGGTAGAATACCTATCTTTTGTCTGATGAAGAAGAAGAAGAAGAAGAAGAAGAAGAGAGAGAACAAAAAGAAATGAAAAGAAGAAGAAGAAGAAGAAGAAGAAGGAGAAGAGAAAGAAGAAAAAGAAATGAAAAGGAAAAAAATGAATTAAAAAAGGGTAAATTGGTCATTTTACATTTTTTTGGGGCCCACGTGCTTGCCACGTCAGCAAATAGACGGCTCCGTTAGGAATTTTTGACGGAAGTATCACGTTGATGTCAAAATACATGTTTGGGTATCACACTGATACTTTTGAGAGTTCGGGTATCAAATTGGCCTTGGCAGCATAGTTTGGGGACCGTGACTGAATTTTTCTCTTGATATAATATACAGCTTACCAAGCTCAAGAGAGATAGCCTGCACAAACTCTGCTACCAGCCATCCAAATCTGTACTCTGGGAAAAACTGTTGAATGAAAAGGAAGTTCTTTAACTGGAAAGCATTTGACATGTAGAAGTCTAATCTTCATTTGCAAAAATCTATGTGGGGAATTTAGAAATAAAATAAGGGAAGAAATGCTACTCGATGTGCGCCATTTAGACTTTTTAACTTCAGATAGCTTCGAGTATAAGTCTTTTCAGATACATAAATTATTTTATATCAAAAGAAGAATTAAACTTTAGCTTTACTATACAGTTACCCAAAACCAATCACTTTGGAACACTTCATATCTCATCATGAAGGGGTAACAAAAGTATGAAATTGCATCGCTTGGATACTAAAACCAATTATCAGTAGACATAATATTTGCAGAGATAGAAACTGGGGAGTTGGCACTACTTGATGTACTCTAAAGTAGGTATTCAACCATCCAAAATAACATAATTTGCAACCAAGGGTCCCTTCATTAGTCAAAATATAGATAAGGGAAAGTGAAATTCCTGTAACCCATTATTTAGAAAGAAGTTTATGGTGATGCAGAGTGATCAGTTCTAACCATGAGTACAAGAAGGGAAAATGGCATGGCTTTCCTTATTTCAGGTAAGTCAATTCATTTTCACCTGAAAAATCATTATTGCTGATAATTTACTTATTCTCCCTGGTATACTAAAATCAATCAAACACAAGAAAGTGAAAAAAATATAATTAGTATTAAAAGGACAAAATTTTGTATAATAATCTTCTGATGAAATAAATGGGCCAAGGTGATAATAACAATTTCTAGTCTTAATGTTGTGTTGAAAAGGTAATAAGGCTGCAAATCAATACAAAATGTACGCAAACCTCATATATGCATACGTGCATTAACAGTATTTACTTGTGAATCAGTGATAAACAAATGTACTTTAAGACTTGGTGATTGAGCACATTTTGGAATATATACGCCAATATTCATAAACTTAAGGCTGGAAAGAAATGTACCCACCCCAGGGGTCAAAACGAAAAGTAGCTTGGCTTGGGAAACTGGTTGCTTAGACATTACCAAGCACCAATCCAATACTTGAGATTAAAGAAATTATTATTATCATTAAAATAATAATTATTATCAAAAATAAATAAATAAAAACAGGTCACAAGCATAAGGTGATTGATTAGCTAGGTTTGTGTGAACATTTCAGAAATCTCAATAACTTTTGTAATAAAAGATATCATGCTTGTGTTGGTGGTAGACTAAGTCAATCTGCCTTTCTTGTTGTGGGAGAGACAAAAGTTGGTTGGCACAACTATAATATTTCACATTGTTTGCAGCAATCATGAAATGAAGTGTTATGAGATTCAGTATGTACCCATGTAATGGATTTTGAAATGAAATACATTGTTGTTGTATCTAGTTTCATTTGCTGCTCCAGACCAGGGTACTGCACCTATTATAGAACCAAGAAATAATCAACCAAAAGCATCTGATTTTTTTGTTTTTTATGAGTACCAAAGCTTTTATTAACACAAATAAGGGGAATTCAGAATAGGGCGCAAGGAGTCCAGTAATATCTCTAACAAACATAGAAACATCTATAAAACAGAAAAAACATTTAAGTGAAACAAAGAACCAGAACACGACAGCTAAAGTCCAACAGCTTTTGAATCCAAAAGAGTGTTCAATTGGTATTAATGTATATGAAAGTTAACGAATGGGCAAATGTATCCCTTTTAGAAATTGAGACTCCTTTTCATAAGAATATTGTAATGCCACGATGTATTTACTAATGAAAATCCTGATAAATGATTATATTATATATGTTAAAAGCAGGTTAATTGACTGACTATACAACCACAGGAAAACTTCTAAAGAGAACCCTTTTTATAGAAAAATAAATGGTCAAAATAATTGTGATAAAATGGTCCAACTTCCAATGTGATCCAAAATCCAAACCATCTATTTGTTAGGTACTCATAAAAGAATTATTATTACCAAAAAAAAAACAAAGGCAAAAACAAAAAGCCAGACAAATTGGAAAGCCATTAGACATCTAACTCTGATCAAATAAGTAAAGGAATATAGTGTTTCTAATAAACATTTAAATGATCATGATGATAATTTACAACTTGACTGATTTATTTCCATGAATGATTCTCGAGTATAAAACCAATTTAAGACTTAGGGGGGTGTATTCATTTAAGAGTCTACAAGATTTTTTTGTATTTTGAAAATCTATGGGTATTCAATTGAGATTTTAAACAATCCTTTAAAATCTTGATGTATTCAATTAAGATTTAAAATTATCCATTCAAATCTGCAGATATTCAAAAGTATACGGATTTTTAAGGATTTCATTAAATGCTGGATTTTGAATGATTTTATAGTGCTTTTTATACTTATCAAAACTCAAAAACAATCCAACCATTTTCCAAGAGATTTTGATGGATTCTTTCTCACTCAAAAAATGAAGAAGCTCTTCACCAAACAAAAAAAAAAAAAAAAAAAAAAAAAGAACAAGAACAAGAAGCAGCTCTCAATAGGTGACACTCATCTATTTTGTCTTAAACCTATCTTCCCACTATCCTCCTCTGCCTGTGCCTCTGCTCTCATCTAATAATTTATTTTTATTTTTATCACTATAGCTCTGGAAGCCTTAATCCTTCTAGCTAATTAAGCTCACTTTCAATGGTATTGTTAAGATGATACATACACACATGTTTCTTTTTTTTTAATCAAACCCGAAGCCGGGTGCCGATATATATACATATATTCATCTAAAACCATAATAGGCCGTTACATACACACATGTTTCTTTTGTAAATTAGATATGAAATAAATTATGTCATTAGTTTACTACTTTATTTTTTGTGTAACATTTTGGTTGATTAGTTTTATCTTATTATTCATATATCATTATACACAACATAAAGAATGGTAGATTGCCATATATATATATATATATATATATATATATATATATATATATATATAGACACACACACACTTTTTTGTCACTGATCTAGCATTATAGTTGGATCCATACATCCATTGCTTTTAAAGAAGAAGAAAAAAAATAACCTACCAAAAACATCATAAGAACTTGTAAAATCTAAACAAATACTAGTAAATCAATCCATTAGAATCAATCAGAGTCCATATAGAATTTAAACTGTCACGCCCCGAATTTTGAATAACAAATTCAAATCCGAAACATGAATTAAACAACTTAAACAAATAAACGTTCTGAATTTTTTTTTCTCAGAAACAACCTCGCCACTCACGCTCAAATTCAAAACTCGAAGACCTCGAGTTAATTATTACAACTCACTCGTACAAAGTAAATTGTAAAGCTCTAATGAGCATAACAAACCTCACAACTGAAAATCAGAGTATTACAAAGCAGCTACTCTACACGGTTCGATCACCTTCCTGAATTCTCCAGTCCTGTAGGATTATCCGCTACACCGTTTGAATAGTGTACCGGGATTGCAACAACACAAAACCCGGTAAGCTTTTGACAGCCAGTATGAGTAAAAGAAAGAATGGTTGATTTATTATAACACAGTACTTTTAACTCAAGTAACAACCAACAATTTCAACATCCACAAAGAAAACCACAATCTCGATAATCGATCACCAAAATCATTAACTCCAAATCATTTGAAATCACACACAAGAAATCAAATGAATCACTCATCTCTACTCTTAACAAGATGTCTTTATCCCCACAATACGGAATAATATTTCTCAACTTTCTACAAGTCTCATCCATCACTGCATTTCCCAATTAAACTAATAAGAACATTAATCATGCATAGAAAATTTGTCACACCCCGAATTCTGAATTTAAGTAATTCATATTCGAAGCATGAACCTCAAATACCCTGTTTATAATCTCAGAATTTTTTTCTCAAAATCAACAGCACATTACACCTCTCGATAATTACATAAACCAAATCCTCAAGCTACTTATTACAGTACACTCTCACCAAAACAAATTATAAAGCTCAAGAGAGCACAATTCTCCTCACAAAACAAATGCTATAAATCTAATACTAATACTCTAAACCGCACGATCACTGCCCTGATTCTCCTGACCTGTAAGACTACCCGCTACACAATTTGAATAGTGTACCGGGAGTTGCAACAACACAAAACCCGGTGAGCTTTTGACAGCCCGTATGAGCAAACAAGAAAGAACTGTTGATTTATTCAATTATATTTATTATAACTCAAGTAAACAATCGACGCACTCACAATGTAATTCCAAAAATCAAAGAAACATATATAAGCATATTTATTCTCGATACTTCTTTTAAAACTCAGCATTTGACTGATCACCACCAACAAATATTGCAACATTAATATGCGAAATAACATTAAAGCAAAGCATGCTTGATTCTCTTTCCACTAACACCTTCACATATTAACAATATATCACAAATAGATATTTGATCAAAATAATATAAGTACACTTTTCTTTTTAGTGAATTTTCGGATTAACTGGTAACAAATCATAAATACAAGTGCTAGGGTCCAACGTACTATACCCAAAGCACGAGTAAGCCAGGTTGACTGGTAACAAATCACAAATCCACGTACTAGGGTCCAACGTACTATACCCAAAGTACGGGAAAGCCGCAGCATACTAGGGTCCAACGTACTATACCCAAGTATGTATACTCAAAGTAAGCAACCTTCCTAAGAGTATAATAGTGCACTATCTGTAGGGACTAGGGCCCAAGGCTAACTTCCACATAACACCAAAACACATTTACCAGTAATTCACTTAAGCACGGGGTAGTAGATAACACCCGACTTCACAATTGTACTTCTCAGACATAATCAAAATCACCAAAATACAATCTTTATGATTTATAGATCGTATATATGTATATGTACACCCACATAAAGAGACATATTATTTCAAGACAAATCTTTATTTCTTAAAATAATTTCCACATATTCACCATTGGGCATATAAAATAACTTTCACATCACATTATCAACATTTCATTATTCAACAATTAAATGTGAGATTAATATCTTGAATAATATCCAAATCCATTCTCAATCATTTCATCACACCAATCACACGTCAACCAATATATATATTCCACGTAAATATATATATACGTAATCATCCGCTCAGGGATGACCACTAATACCAACTATAGTTCAAGCATAAAAACCGTGAAATTCATTTGTATAATAAAATCATTTTACTTACCTATGGACCGTAGTTGATCAAGTCCATATGATTTAAAACAAATATTTATTCCATAAATATTTTCACACAATTATGACAAAAATAAAGTAATTAAATTTATTCAGTTCGTAATATGAACCACGTGAGGTTTACTCACCTCTAATCCAGCTGCGTCTTCTTAACAGCTAAAACAACAATTTTCCCGAATTGTCCGCCAAATCAATCCGTCGATAACCTAATCCAATAATGATCTTAACTTAGCCAACAACTCATAAATGTAATTAAACGACGATCCAACGCTCAGATTCAAATTAAACGATGATCCAACGGTCGGAACCTCACGGATCGCCTTTAGGATCATCCTCCAAAATTATCACGAAGATCCAACGGTCAGATCTTCCTGAATCGCCTTTACTAACATCTCCACAAAATTATACGAAAATCCGACGGTCGGATTCTCACGAATTGCCTTCCGAATTACTATTTCTCAATTATACGAAGATCCAACGGTCGGATCTTCGCCCGTGACCTCACAAAGTCACCGGGACAGTCATACGATCAACATATTAAAATTTGAAGTAAAACCGATGGTCTGATCTTCGCAGATCGTAAACCGAAGATAAAACGTAAAAACCGTAAATAGTAACGTAAAAACGTAAATCCACTATTTATCAACTTTTTCTAACATGACCAAGTTATATATCAAAACGCTCGTATGGATGCATAGATCATCGCCTAGATAATGAAAACTCGAAATATGGTCTGATACGCCGCCACAAGCGGTGGTCAGTGGGCGGTCAACGCGGAGGTCAACGCAGGTCAACCACCTCCGATGGCAAAGTGACCAACTACAAACTGGTTCAAAATGAAAGGGTGATCGACTTCCATACCTGGAGCTAAGTCTGGTTTGGCCTAGATCGTCCTAGATCAAGCTTTGAAGTTGGATTAATCCGGAGCGTCTGATCTGATTCCAGATTGAATCAGAGCCGTCGAAAAAGTCAAACCTTGATCAAGCGCTCTACACCCAAAATCGTCATGCAAGGCTTATATGGGGATGATCAGGGGGAGGAGGAGATCACGAAAATGGGAACGATCGGCCCACGAAACGCCGGAAAAATGGAATTCCGGTCGGGTCGGGTCGACTAAGACCCGTCGGGTCTGAGGGTCGAAGGAAGAGAGAGAACGGAGAGAGCTGGGGGACTGTTCAGCAAAAATGAAAATGTTTCGTCCTTAAATGAAATTTCTGATTTTTTTTCGATATTTATAGAAAATTCCCAAATTTCAAAAATTCATAACTTATTCATACGAACTCCGAATATTGCGTTCCACATGTCCACGAACTCGTATCGATGAGCTCTACAACTTTCATGAAGGAAGTTTTCCTAAATTTTGAACGTATAAAAAGTCAACTTTCTCGGCCCCCCCTAAAAAAACGTTCGTTTTCGAAAATAAAATCGTTCGAACTAATTCCACAACTTCTCCAAGCTTCGTACTCGCTCCTACTATCGTGAAATCATTTCTAAAAATCCATGGAATTTAATTTGGATTTTCGGGGTATTACAGTCTACCCTCCTTAAAGGAATTTCGTCCCGAAATTTAATCGTGAGTCCATTTCTCCCGATTAAAGTTTTCAGAACACTAACCAAGCATCAACTTGATCACCACAATTCTTACTTCAACTACCACGCTTGACTATACTATCTCCAACTTTACCAATACTGTAGAAATCTACAGATACCATACCGTAGAAATATACAAAGCTACGGTTCTACGTATAAAAATACGTCCGTATACTGAGCGTATACAAGATCCAAAAATAAATGTAAGAGGCAAGGGTCGAACTCCCGACCTCGAACACAAAAGTTTTGCTCCCAACCACTGAAGCAAGAGCTGCTTCCAATAATATATGCTCACGTGTTATATTTATTATGTCATAAGCGACATAAATAAAATAAAAGGGGTGACAAGGTTCGAAACCTTAACCTGCTGCACAAAGGCTTTGCCCCCCAACCACTGGAGCACAAGCTGCTCTCGATGATAACTATACCATTCCTTTTATTTAAACCAAGCTGTTTCAAATTGTTTCAACAATCCGGCCCAAAACACCCAAAACTGTTGCAGAAATCCGGCCCATGAATTTCATCCCAAAACTATTCAGAAATTTGGCCCATGGATTTCACCCAAAACTATTTCAGAAGTTCAGCCCATTGGGCCTCCACCCACAACTACAGTGAGGGCCTTGATCCGAGACAAGCCCACGTACGGCCCACCTGCCACGGCTTATCCCTTCCGTGATTTAAGGCAATCAGAATCACTTTCGGCTAAAGCTGTCTGCCACAGCGCCTCGAAATTCGGCATGTCCCCTTACACGCTCAACACGCGCCAACAGCTTTTCCGGGTTTCGGGGCGACTTTAATCCAACGCGTGGATTCAAATTCTGAGATCGTTCATCCAACGGTGGAGATCTGCTCACCTTGTTCTATAAATAGGTGCATTCTGGAGACGCGACTGTTCACTCCAAAGGAAAAGAAATTTTCTTCCGAGCTCAAGCCTTTCTCTCTCAACTCTTCAGCCTTTCTCTTCTCAAATCCCCAGTTTTTCACTCTCAGATCTTCAATCTCTTCCTCCAAATCTTCAATCCTTCTTTCTCAGATCTTTTCTTCCATTTGAAGATTCGACCTCATCTTTCCTCTGAGAATCTTAGATCTCCAATCACCAGTTTAACAACTCCAATCCTTCTAACAAAATCTCCCTCAAACACTAAACCATGTATTCCTCGATTTTCACATTCTCTCACCCCATGACCCAAGAGCCACGAACTCTGCAACTAATGGAGCTCCAAACCCCGCAACAAATGGAACTACAACAACAGCAACCAACAGAGGAGGGAGGAAACACCCAAGCAGCCGGAAGTAGTGCCAACATGGATTTCTGGCGAAGCCGTACCAGGTGGATTCCTACTCCAGAACAAATAAGAATCCTCAAGGATCTTTACTACGTCAAGGGATTTAATTGCCCAACTACAGAGCACATTCACGAGATCTGCCTCCAGCTGAACCAGTATGGACATGTTGAGGGTAAGAACATTTACTTTTGGTTCCAGAACGTCAGGGCTCGAGAGAAGCAGATGAATAGGTGTAATCAGGCTGCTCCAGTGCCCATGGGAACTAGTTCTCTTGGTACTGGTGGATCCATTGATCTCAATTTTGGGTCCACTGGTTCTACTGGTGCTGGTGGATCCATCGACATCAATTTTGGGCCAGCTGGTGGATCCATTGACATCAATTTTGGGTCCACTAGTTCTACTGATGATGGTAGATCCATTGATCTCAACTTTGGTTCCACCTATTCTACTGGTAATGAAGGATTTCTTGATTTAAATTTTGTTTCATATTCTTCCTCACACTTCAACACTAATACCAGTACAACTCTTTTGGCACAACAGGAGGACAAACATCCCTGCAACAACGAGGAGGAGATCACCAGGAGGTTCAAACTCTTCCTTTGTTCCCCGTGCATGGCGAGGACGTCTTTGGTAACCTGAAGGCTACTTCCGAGGAAGGTAGCGCTTTTGGTTACTATTCTGGTGGCTCAGGCGGTTACCACAGTGGCTCAAACGTTTCTCTTGAGCTCAGCCTCAACCCATCCGGAGCTGCTGACTAGGCTTAGCATAGCATAGTCCTTGTTTTCCTTTTTTTTTTGTAATATAAAATCAATAAGATGGTGTGCATGTTTTCTTTTCTTTTTGTTTAACCATCAACAACACCAAGGATCGAACCTTGGTCACCCAATACTATTTTCAAAACCTTAGCCAATTATGCTGCACACATCTTTCATAATTGGCATCCTCCTACGAAGAGCTTAGAGTATTAACTCTATTGCCCCAGCACTAATTAAAGTGGTAAAAGACTCATCCTAAAATTAATAAGATTGAATGTATGTTGATACTCTTCCAAAATCACAACAAACACTCAAATAATTTCGAACACAACAAGATAGTATTGCACACACAAACAAAGTTGTAAAAGACTTCTCTGTTAAATAACGAAAGATGCATCATGCAACATACCACATAGAACAACACTTTACAAAAAGAAGTCACACGCAAAAGTCTACTATAGACATCAAGCACAGCCTGTCACAACACACCAAGGAATCAGGTTCTCCGGTATCACACTTCGCTTTAGTAAGAAAAGTCTTAAGTCTAATAAGGCACCTTTATTCCTCACACATTGCTAAAATTAGCATCCATTTGTCTCATAATCTCTCACACTCCTATCATATTGAGTTATAAGATCAATTCTCTTTCCAACTACTCCTAACTCCTAAATCCTCAACATTTTTCACCATTTCAACCTAAGAATAGAATTCATCACATCAACCACTAATGGAACAGGCAGCTCAACCTCTAATGCCTACACCTCATCCTCAATTGTCTCCATAGAAAGATCACGTTCCTACACCAGACTAGGCCTCTACCAAAGGGTCTACTTCAATCCTTAGTTATGCTTCCCAATTTGTCCATTACTTCTGAAGCATAGCAAAAATTGTTTAAAACTTGTATAACACTCAAACATAGCATCAGTCAATACAAGTACCTAATAACCAATATACTAACACACCAAGGGTATTTCATAACTCCTACTACGACCAAACGTCCTAGATGACTTCTAACACTCTCACATACCAATGACTTGATCAATACTGAAGAGCACACGATGGGGATCCGCTGCAGACGGGCCATCACTCGGAAAGTATTGACAAATCATTAAGTATGCACCTCACGCTCTGATACCAATCTGTCACACCCCGAATTCTGAATTTAAGTAATTCATATTCGAAGCATGAACCTCAAATACCCTGTTTATAATCTCAGAATTTTTTTCTCAAAATCAACAGCACATTACACCTCTCGATAATTACATAAACCAAATCCTCAAGCTACTTATTACAGTACACTCTCACCAAAACAAATTATAAAGCTCAAGAGAGCACAATTCTCCTCACAAAACAAATGCTATAAATCTAATACTAATACTCTAAACCGCACGATCACTGCCCTGATTCTCCTGACCTGTAAGACTACCCGCTACACAATTTGAATAGTGTACCGGGAGTTGCAACAACACAAAACCCGGTGAGCTTTTGACAGCCCGTATGAGCAAACAAGAAAGAACTGTTGATTTATTCAATTATATTTATTATAACTCAAGTAAACAATCGACGCACTCACAATGTAATTCCAAAAATCAAAGAAACATATATAAGCATATTTATTCTCGATACTTCTTTTAAAACTCAGCATTTGACTGATCACCACCAACAAATATTGCAACATTAATATGCGAAATAACATTAAAGCAAAGCATGCTTGATTCTCTTTCCACTAACACCTTCACATATTAACAATATATCACAAATAGATATTTGATCAAAATAATATAAGTACACTTTTCTTTTTAGTGAATTTTCGGATTAACTGGTAACAAATCATAAATACAAGTGCTAGGGTCCAACGTACTATACCCAAAGCACGAGTAAGCCAGGTTGACTGGTAACAAATCACAAATCCACGTACTAGGGTCCAACGTACTATACCCAAAGTAAGGGAAAGCCGCAGCATACTAGGGTCCAACGTACTATACCCAAGTATGTATACTCAAAGTAAGCAACCTTCCTAAGAGTATAATAGTGCACTATCTGTAGGGACTAGGGCCCAAGGCTAACTTCCACATAACACCAAAACACATTTACCAGTAATTCACTTAAGCACGGGGTAGTAGATAACACCCGACTTCACAATTGTACTTCTCAGACATAATCAAAATCACCAAAATACAATCTTTATGATTTATAGATCGTATATATGTATATGTACACCCACATAAAGAGACATATTATTTCAAGACAAATCTTTATTTCTTAAAATAATTTCCACATATTCACCATTGGGCATATAAAATAACTTTCACATCACATTATCAACATTTCATTATTCAACAATTAAATGTGAGATTAATATCTTGAATAATATCCAAATCCATTCTCAATCATTTCATCACACCAATCACACGTCAACCAATATATATATTCCACGTAAATATATATATACGTAATCATCCGCTCAGGGATGACCACTAATACCAACTATAGTTCAAGCATAAAAACCGTGAAATTCATTTGTATAATAAAATCATTTTACTTACCTATGGACCGTAGTTGATCAAGTCCATATGATTTAAAACAAATATTTATTCCATAAATATTTTCACACAATTATGACAAAAATAAAGTAATTAAATTTATTCAGTTCGTAATATGAACCACGTGAGGTTTACTCACCTCTAATCCAGCTGCGTCTTCTTAACAGCTAAAACAACAATTTTCCCGAATTGTCCGCCAAATCAATCCGTCGATAACCTAATCCAATAATGATCTTAACTTAGCCAACAACTCATAAATGTAATTAAACGACGATCCAACGCTCAGATTCAAATTAAACGATGATCCAACGGTCGGAACCTCACGGATCGCCTTTAGGATCATCCTCCAAAATTATCACGAAGATCCAACGGTCAGATCTTCCTGAATCGCCTTTACTAACATCTCCACAAAATTATACGAAAATCCGACGGTCGGATTCTCACGAATTGCCTTCCGAATTACTATTTCTCAATTATACGAAGATCCAACGGTCGGATCTTCGCCCGTGACCTCACAAAGTCACCGGGACAGTCATACGATCAACATATTAAAATTTGAAGTAAAACCGATGGTCTGATCTTCGCAGATCGTAAACCGAAGATAAAACGTAAAAACCGTAAATAGTAACGTAAAAACGTAAATCCACTATTTATCAACTTTTTCTAACATGACCAAGTTATATATCAAAACGCTCGTATGGATGCATAGATCATCGCCTAGATAATGAAAACTCGAAATATGGTCTGATACGCCGCCACAAGCGGTGGTCAGTGGGCGGTCAACGCGGAGGTCAACGCAGGTCAACCACCTCCGATGGCAAAGTGACCAACTACAAACTGGTTCAAAATGAAAGGGTGATCGACTTCCATACCTGGAGCTAAGTCTGGTTTGGCCTAGATCGTCCTAGATCAAGCTTTGAAGTTGGATTAATCCGGAGCGTCTGATCTGATTCCAGATTGAATCAGAGCTGTCGAAAAAGTCAAACCTTGATCAAGCGCTCTACACCCAAAATCGTCATGCAAGGCTTATATGGGGATGATCAGGGGGAGGAGGAGATCACGAAAATGGGAACGATCGGCCCACGAAACGCCGGAAAAATGGAATTCCGGTCGGGTCGGGTCGACTAAGACCCGTCGGGTCTGAGGGTCGAAGGAAGAGAGAGAACGGAGAGAGCTGGGGGACTGTTCAGCAAAAATGAAAATGTTTCGTCCTTAAATGAAATTTCTGATTTTTTTTCGATATTTATAGAAAATTCCCAAATTTCAAAAATTCATAACTTATTCATACGAACTCCGAATATTGCGTTCCACATGTCCACGAACTCGTATCGACGAGCTCTACAACTTTCATGAAGGAAGTTTTCCTAAATTTTGAACGTATAAAAAGTCAACTTTCTCGGCCCCCCCTAAAAAAACGTTCGTTTTCGAAAATAAAATCGTTCGAACTAATTCCACAACTTCTCCAAGCTTCGTACTCGCTCCTACTATCGTGAAATCATTTCTAAAAATCCATGGAATTTAATTTGGATTTTTGGGGTATTACAAAATTAATTCAGGAAATAACCAACACGCATAAAATCAGAAGTCATAGTAATCCCTGCATATAATTTAGTTCAGGAGATTACATTAAAATCAAACAATAAAATGAAAACGAGAAATAAACGGGAAATCGAACCATAGAAATGATCAAGGAAATAAATAGAGATAATAAACAATATAACCGAAAAAGAAGAAAAGAGAAAAAGAATAGAAATTTAAACAAAAGAATTAACAAGGAAATTAATTAAAAACATCATCAACTCACACTAATAAATCCATCCAAAACTCAACACCTTTTACCAAAAGGACTTTTACAAGTCACATCGTGACAAAATCATAGGAAATGTTAACCTAACAAATCATTATGAAATTCCGGTCCAACCTGGACACGTTGGCAGACAGACTAGAGCTCTAACTGATCGAAATCACTAACCGGGCCAAAGGCGTAATTACGATATATTGCCTGAGGATGCAACCTGCAAACCCCGGATCTTTAGGCCAACCTGACCCTTAGATCAAAACATTTAAGCGAGTCGCACTGGACCCAAAATGTTAAAACAAATCAAACGGAGAAATCACAACCTGTGACTCTCAAATCCTCAGACCACCGGTCGTCAGATTAAAACATTTAAAATGGTCATACCGGACCTGAAAATGTTTCCCAACCCAAAAGGAGAAATCACAACCTGCAACTCCCCAAATCCTCAAACACTTTTCAAAACAATAGAAATACCATTTCCCACGACATATTGTTTCCCGAAAAGTCATACCCAAAAACAATATATGAACTCACTCACAAATATTGTTTGCATCACAACAATTCTACCAATACATATATGTTTCCGACATATGTAAATATTCAATTCAATAATCCACATACCACAATGCCACACCATCCATATATATATTCCACATAAATATATATATACGTAATTATCCGCTCAGGGATAATCACTAATACCAACTATAGTCCACACAATAAAATCGTGAAATTCATTTTTATAGTTTAAATACATTTTACTTACCTATGGACCGTAGTTGATCAAGCCCATATGATTTAAAACAAATATTTATTTCATAAATATTTTCACACAATTACGACAAAATAAAGTAATTAAATTTATTCGGTTCGTAATATGAACCACGTGAGGTTTACTCACCTCTGATCCAGCTGCGTCTTCTTAACAGCTCAATTAACAATCTCACGAATCGTCCGCCAAATAAATCCATCGATCACCTAATCCAATAATGATCTTAACTTAGCCAACAACTCAAAAGCACACATATACGGGAATCTGACGGTCGGATTCTAACTTATATAAAAATCCGACGGATGGATTCTCACAAATCGCCTCCCGAATCACCATTTCTCAATTATACGAAGATCCAACGGTCGGATCTTCGTCCGTGACCACAAAAAGTCATCGGGACAGTCATACGATCAACATATCAAATCTACAATTCCATCAGACGGTCTGATCTTCACAGATCACAAATCGAACGATCGAAATCGATCGAAACTTAAAAATTCATAACTTAATCATACGATATCCAAAAATTACGTGTAATCTACCAAAATGATCGTATTGAAATATAGAATCTGAAAATGTACAGAAACCATATTTTTGATCCCCGGAGGTGGCCGGAAAGGGCCGCCGGAGTTAGTGGCAGAGCCGCCGCCGACCACCGCCAATGGTGTCGGGGCCGGGCTGCTCTTCTTCCTCTCATCATGCTTAACAAAAAACTCTAAAGGCTTGCTATCAGAAAACATCAAGAAGAGGTCGAAAATTACCAAACTCAGTCACGGTGGCCGGAATTTTTCCAGAATCCGGCGAGAGCTCCGATCAGCGTGAAAACGTCCACCACTCGCTTCGATTCCTTCTGGAGACTGGTTCAGAATCTCAAGGCGAGTTCATCAAGCCAAGAATCACAAAGAAAGGTGGCCGGAAACTCAAGATATCGGCGTTGACTCAAAATCGGGCTTAAATCGGGACAAGCTTTCCGCCGCCGCTACAGGCCGCGCCGCCATGAAAGGCTGCCACAGACAGGTGCGCAAGGACCATACGAAGCCAATGGAAGAAGTTTGGTGAGGATCGGTGGCCGGAGGAGGAAGATATGGCCGGACGAAAAATCAAGGCGATTTCCGGCCGAGAGCGTTTTCTGCAGCAGATTTTCCATTTTTGGAAAATCTGTTTTTATTTTTGGAAATTTCCAAAAATGGAAGCTTTATACCAAATTGGAAACTTTTTCAAAAAAATCATAACTAATTCATACGAACTCCAATTTTTGCGTTCCACATATGCACGCGATCGTATCGACGAGCTCTACAACTTTCATGAAGAAAGTTTTCCCAAATTCTGTATGTATAAAAAGTCACTTTTTGAGACCCCCTAAATAACGTTCGTTTTCGAAAATTAAATCGTTCGAACTAATTCCACAACTTCTTCAAGCCTCGTACTCGCTCCCACAATGGTGAAATCATTTCTAAAAATCCACGGAATTAAATTTGAATTTTTTTTCTGGGTATTACATAAACAATCCGTGGATTAAGTAAATCCATGGATTATAAAAACTCAAACAAAATCTTTTAAAATCTGAATTGAATACACCCCCCTTAGTAATTGAGCATGTACTCAGCATCATAGTGAAAATTGTACAGACATTCCCTAAATCAAGACTCATGGAGCTCTGTTTATATCTATTACTGTATGTATAAAATTCATATTGTCTAAACCAGAACAATGCGAATCACAGAATGTAATCAAGGAACAAGATATCATTTATTCAAGAAACTCTGATCCCTAAATATTCAATGACCAGAGTCTCTCAGGAACCAAACCAAATAAATGTTGGATTATTGTACACATTTGAAGTCCCTCTATTACATAATTCCTACAAGACCTTCATTAAATCACTCCTGCAATATTAATTCTCATGTGACCTACATACTGTTTTTCTTTTTAGCTTTCCCATCTCCTAGGAATTGAATTTAAACTTAAGGAATAGCAAGATCAGTACTGAGAGCTCTGAAGAAGAATTAGTGGTTAACTCAAAAATTACAATTTAACTTCAAGACAAAAAAACTATATAAGATTTATCAAAACAGACATTACTCTGGACACCAACCTTGATTGCTACTGCTTGATGATCCTTCAGAACTGCTTTGTGTACCTGAGCAATTGATGCAGCAGCTAAGGGTTGTTCATCCAGTGACAAAAACCTGAGGTAGCCGTAGATCCCAAATACATAAAAATAGCCTTATAAATTTGGAGTACACTGGAAAAAAAATAAACCAAAAAAAAAAAAAAACACACACACACACACAATAAGAAGATGCAATAGTTTTGAAGGCACGTGTTACAATCAAGAATTTCCAATGACTCCTACAGGCATGTCACGGATGTGAAATAAATGATTTCGAGTGACCCCTAAACATGAAGACAATACAAAACATTATCTATATAGTTCATAAAAGCAACAAATATCACATTATATTTTCTATGACTGGAAAACAGCTACCTTTACAATGGCAAAAAAGAGATCAGTGCACAGGCCACTTTTAGATCTTAAATGTGAAAGACTCTTTGTATATGAACCTATGCATGTGTATTCCTGACATAACCTCGGAAGCTGCTAGTTGTAAGTTGCAAATGCTTAAAGACACTGGTACAAGTTGACTGTGCTATTAGAGCTCCATGAACGGAGTCAATGAATTATCACTCATATTACCATTTCAACAAATATGATAAATCAAACCAGTGAATATCACTGGAAGCAAAGTAACCAATAGTTCAAATCCAAATTTTTGCTAAAAAGAAGTAATCATCTAAATCAAAAGCGACCAATCTAGCCGTATAGTGTCACGAAATACTTACGTATCTGACAGGTTGTGCCCCAGATTACGAATTAGTACTTCTTCAATAGCTTTAAAGTGACAAGGAACTGCCTAAGCCACCAGTTAAAGAGAATTAGCAACCATATGTTAGATTAACTTTCACCGCATAAATTGATAAATATATACATCACATAGTCAACAAAGTGCAATTCAAAGATATTAATTACAGACAAACTTCATCTATACCTTTACTTTTATTTATTTTATTTTATTTTATTTTATCATTGTATATTAGAAGAAAGGAACTTTATTAAGACAAAACTCGGAAAAACTTACCATGGACAAGAAGTGCACACATCAGAAAAATTTACTAGAACTAAACAATTATGAAGTCCACCCTAGTTCATTATACCTGATCCTGTAATGAGGAAAGAGTTGATGAGTATTCTTTTGGAACCTGACGCATAGCTGCAACAAATTGACCAGCTTTCACATAAAATCCTTTGTTGGCTTCACACAATTTCAGAATTCTCCAAGCTGATCGAAAATGAACCTAAAAAAACCATAAGACACAAATGCAGCACCGTAATTCAGTTCTCAGACTATAAGACGACTATTACTTGTTTGAGCATTATCTTATTATAAAGTTATCTGTCTAATACTGATACTTTAGAAAAGAGGACAAAATGGAGAGGGGGACTCAAATGCTGGCCTTGGTTCTGGGTCTTATCACTCTCTACTGCTGGAGCTCTAAGCCTGCACTCTTTTATTGATTTGACAAAACATAAGAATGTGACAAGCGCGGAGTCACTAGAATATGTCATACAGTCCCATGAGTTACTGTTGTTTGAATAATACCAGTATCCTAAAGGGGAGGGCCTAAGATCAAGGTGCACGCGCTTGAAACATAACGGTTAAGCACAGCAAAGGAGTCTTATCTCCAGGATCCTAGAATCAAGGACTGACAGCATAAGAAATTCTTGATAGCAAACACTCCTAAACACTTATTGCCAATTTCTCATGCGAAACTCTTGCATCAAAATAAGCCTAACGGCACCCTCAAGTGCTCTCTGGTCCTTATTCTTAACTGTGAATAAACTCTAAAATACAACCTTGCAGCAGCCACTATAGTCTGCTATTAAATACACCTGTTCCACAATCATTTTGTTGGAATCAGTACTTGTAATTTAATAAATATCTTGTTCTTTGAAATATTTTGTTCCGCAGAAGAAGGCTGTTCTCTAGTTAAAAATGACTTTCCATCGTACCCTTAAAAAGGGCAGGCTAAAAGAAAAAGAATATGGAAACTAATAGTACCCGAGATCAAAATTTACCAGATTCTGGATTCAACTTTGGGGAAACTAATATGGTTTTCTCTCTTCTCTCTCCTCACCCCCGAGCCTTTTCTCTTCCGTCTGGGCTTCCTTCCTCCGCCTGCAGCGCCGCCGTCCGGCAACGCCAAGCCGCCCCCAAGGGCTCCACAGCCTCGCCTCGACCTCACCTAGCTGCTGGACGTGACCTTTTCCACAGGGCCGGCCTCAAATCCGGCAGATCGGAGCTGCAAACTTTGAACAAAAAAAAAAAGGTCAACGCCGGTTTTCTCCTAGCTCCGGCCACCAAAGCTCACGATCCTTATCTCCCTGAACTCGCCTTAATCTCCTTAGCGAGAACCAAGAAGGACCGGACCTGGGTCGATCGTTTTCACCTTCGTCGGAGCTCGACTTCTTTAGATCGAAAAACAACCCTTCGATCCGAGTATCTCGAGTTACAGACCACCTCTTCCTGTGATTCTTGGCTTGGTGAGTTCGCCTTGAGTTTCTGAACAATTTTTCAGAAGAGATAGAGGCGTGTTGTTGAAGTTTTTACGTCGAACTAGGAGTTCGCCGGTTTCTGGGTATTTTCCGGCCACCTCGACTGGTTCTAGGTAATTTCGATCCCTTCCAGTAATTTCCAGCTTACATGCTAGTTAGGAAAGTTGTTAAGCTTGATGAGACGAAGAAGAGCAGCCCGGCCCCGACACCATTGGTGGTGGTCGGCGGGGGCTCTGCCACTAACTCCGGCACGCATTTACGGCCACCTCCGGGGGTCACAAGAACAGTTTCTGTTCATTTTTAGATTCTATACTTCAATACGATCATTTCGATATATTATACTCAATTTTTTGATATCGTATGATTAAGTTATGAATTTTTACATTTCGATCGATTTCGATCGTTCGATTTGTGATCTGTGAAGATCAGACCATCTGATGGACTTGTAGTTTTAATATGTTGATCGTATGACTGTCCCGATGACTTTGTGAGATCATGGGCGAAGATCCGACCGTTGGATCTTCGTATAATTGTGAAATGGTGATTTGGAAGGCGATTCGTGAGAATCCGACCGTCGGATTTTTGTATAAATTTGTGGCGATGTTTGTAAGGACGATTCAGGAAGATCATACTGTTGGATCTTCGTGATAATTTTGGAAGATGATCCTAAGGGCGATCCGTGAGGATCCGACCGTTGGATCATCATTTAATTTCGATCTGACCGTTGGATCATCATTAATTTAGAATCCGACCGTTGGATTGCCGTATATGTGTGGTTTATGAATGATTTGCTAAGTTAAGATCGTATCTGATTAGGTGATTGACGGTTTGAATTGGTGGACGATTGTGAATCGTATTTTGAGCTGTTAAGAAGACGCAGCGGGATTAGAGGTGAGTAAATTGCACACGGTTCATTTACGAACCGAAATTCAGTGATTTATATTTAGTTGTGAATTTGTGGAACTTGTTTTAAGAAAATAAATGTTTGTTTTAAATTATATGGACTTGTTCAACTACGGTCCATAGGTAAGTAAAATGTATTTAAAATATAAAATGAATTTCTTGTTTTATTACATGTGAACTATAGTTGGTATTAGTGGTCATTCCTGGGTGAATGATTATGTATATATATATTTACTTGGAATATATATATTGAATGGTGTGACAGTGAATGAATTGATTTATGATAATGGTGATTTATTATCTTGAGTAATTACATTACATCATGTAATTGTTGATATTCTTGTGAGGTAGTGTAAGGGAGTCAAAGTGTAACTTTTGAGTCATATAGGACGACTTTTTATGTTGATCTACGGATCATGTCACAATAGTGACTAAGGCATTATTATCGTAACACTGCACCTTGGCCAAGATAACAGGTTACTATTCAGTTAGATCCACCAGTACAATAACATGATTTAAGGACACCTAAACCGTGTCCTTAAATACATATAAGGACACGTAAAAAAAGAGTCCTCTATCCGGGTGTCATTGTAAGTCCCAAACAAGGACATCGAAAATGTGTCCTCTTATCTATACGAGGACACAGTTTATGTGTCCTAATAGCTGAGTAAGTGGTGTCCTGAAATGTATAAGAGGACACCTAAGTTGCATCCTTACATTATCAAATCAGTGTCCTCTCTTCTGTATGAGGACACACAAATTGTGTCTTAAAAACTCTAGGAATAGAGTCCTTAAATCTATTAGAGGACACAAAAGCAACACTCTCAAATGTGTCCTCTATTTTATACAAGAACACATAAATTGTGTCCTAAAAACCTTGGAAATAGAGTCCTTAAATCAATAAGATGACACAACAAATACACTATCAAGTGTGTCCTCTTTTCTATATAAGAACACACAAATTGTGTCCTCAAGTACCTGTAAATGTAGTCCTTAAATTCATAAGGACACAAAAATACATTCTCATATGTGTCATGTTTTTTATACTAAGACACATCAATTATATTCTCAAAGTTCTGAAAATTGAGTCATTAAATCCATAAGGGAATACGATCTCATATTATAAAAATTGTGCGCATAACATCGAGTATACATCAAACAAGTCCATATAAACCTAAGATTCAAAAGATGCAGCCTGCAAAAAGCACAAGTCCAACACTAGATCAAATGTACTACAACTGATTTGAAGCTAACTAGCTACCTAATTCAAAGCACTAGCTGCTAGGTAGCTGCTGCTGCTGCTGCATATATGTACACCATCCAAAACAAGTATTAATACCTGCAAAGACAACAAGTCCAACATCCAGAATTAACTTATTACTACATTCAAGTGGCCTGTATTTTAAAGAAAGGCATGTAGATTAGAGTTCTGAACATACCTCGTTAATAAATCCTCCTAAAATATACTATACAATAGCAATCATTAGAAAAGGAGTACATCCTGTACTATTAATGCCGAAGTTTACAAATCTACAGAACTTCTATTTGCAGAGGATGCATGGTGTAGGAAGGTTCTGGAAACTGATGTAAAATGTGCAATCTGGGATAAGCACGCCTTATCTCTGTATTTCTCAAGTCTTCCTCTCTGTCTCGGTCATGACAATTGGAAGTGAATGGATCCCTGCAAACACAGATGATGAAAATCATGAAACTAATCCATGATTTTCTCCCATTTGAAATGATGCTATTAGTACTAAGGTAAACATAACTACTACTTAGTGTAACGCATAAAATCAGAGTCAAAGTTTTTTGAAATAGTGCTCACTAACTCAATCTTCTCTATAATTACCTTGGCATATTTTAATTTTCCTTTTCATGATGTGACTGTGTGTTATCCACCAATGCTGAAATTCGCAGACGGATTTTGAACTGATACATATGGTGAATGATGTCTGGGATAGTGAGGCAAGAACAAATAAAGTTACTTTTGCACCAAACGACCAATACTGCCAAGCTAATTGAACATTCAGTATTATTCTAAAACTCACTCTAACTTGAGCTCATCAAGCTCAAGCTTATTCACCAATCTCCATGGCATCAACTGAAAATCCAAGGGATGCAAAAATTGCCACCAAAGTGGTCAGACAAAATCTGTCATGTAAGGCAGAATCCAGAAGTTTAATTCTACTTCGATTTTGAAATTGCAAGAGGGTAGCAGAAGTAATCCTAATCATTAATCAAGGAGTACTTCCATATCAGAGAGAATCAAAACTTTCCCTGCTTTCTTTCATCCAAAACTCTCACAAAATCGTTAACAACACAAATCACAATTGAATTCCATACAACCAAATCTAAATAACAGAGAAATAAGTTGAAAAAATTCACCTCAGGAACACTTTCAGCTGCTTCAAAAAAGCTTTCCCTACCTGAAACCAAATAACACTGTCAGTGAGTATAAAATCCTAACAAATTTGGAGAACCAAACCAAATAGTACTAAACATTAAAATGTGAATAAAATCAAAGTAAAAACTTAAGATTTCAGAGTTTTCCATTCAAAACGATGAACTTAAGCATTTACTAAACAATAATAAAAAAAATAAAAAATAAATAAAAATTCATGTTTGTTGACAAACATATGAATTTGAAGTTTGCTGACAATTTAGTAAAAGATGGAGCTTTATCATATTGTTAATAGAAGAACTCGGATAGAATCAAAGGTACATGCAATTAAACAAAATATTATGATGCAGAGAGAAAAAGAGGGCATTGCAGTAAAGAGATTATGATCTAAGTGGCCAAAATTTCGTTGAAATTAATGTAGCTTTGTGTGATTTGCTGGCCATTGCAATAGCAAACCAAAACACTTGCATAGCTACGGCTTAGTTAATATCGCTGTGTTCTTCGTGTTTGGTCTTATGCAGCTGTTACTTATGTTCGGATTTTAGAAGTTCTTGTTTCCCTTTATTAATAAACAAAAATACTTGAGAAGCTCCCAACTAATAATCATCATCAGATTGGCCACAAAAGATTGGAAATATAATTTGATAATGTATGTCAACTAAAGAAATGTAGAACAGTAGAAAAGGAAAGGAAAAAAACTGTCAAAAGAGAAAACCAAAGGAAATTAACAAAAAGACTTTTCTACAGAACATTATACTAACATCAAATTAAAGGAAAAAAAGGGTCACTAAATGCCCATTCAGTTGAATTTGAGTAATATCAAGTGATAAACAACCATTTAAAAAGATACTACTTACCATTCCAAAGTAAAAACATCATGGCAAGAGCTGCTACTGTAGACACTCCTGCACCTGACAATGATGCTTCTGTCAAATGTCTTGGAATTTTTCTGCACATAGGGTAGGCTGTAGTATATATATTATTTTAAAGGGCAAGTCATTTCGGCTATTTTTTATTTATATATCTACCTTTTTTTCTGCTTTCAAATAGACACACCAAACCTCAGATCACTATGTAGATACCTCAAAAAAGAATTCAGAACAATACCTCTGCCCTTGATTCTACCAGAGCGGTCTCTGAAGACTCATCACCCTTGTTGTATCGTGCAATAGTTCGCTTCATACTATAAAAAGTTAGAACAGATAAACATCAGCAGCTATAATTTGTATAAAACAGGGTACAATTAAATCCTATACACTACAAATTAAGTTACAAACAAAAATTCAATGATTATACTATCTGCCAACAATCATTGACTAACTCACCTCAATGTAGAGTAATTACGCTGCAGAGATCAAACCATGACCACAACAAAACAATATATAGACAGTACACCTTCATTCAACAAAAAATAGATAAAAAGAGAAAAACTCATTCATTCAAGAACAAAATTAAAGTAAATATGCTGCTTTCAAATAGACAATAACATAAGAAAATATACCCACTTCTTTTCCATCTTTTTGAATTAACTTGATCAAATTGATTACATTTACATCCTCCTTCCAACAATCTTTTAACCCGTTTCGTTGTCTTGTAGATGCCATCACTGCAACAACATATGTAATCCAATTAAATTTTTAGACCATCATATTGAAATAACATTCAACAAAACTTTTTAAACTGCATTAACAACTTCAACCAAACATTTATACCTGAGTCTAGAAAATTTGTAGATTTTGATCGCTCACTGTTCCCAATATCTGCACAACTAAATGAAACAAACCACATCATAAACAACAATCAAGCAAGCACAAATCTTCTGCTGACAATCAAGAAGAACAATGCATAACCTCAAATAAACCAAAAAAATAATGGGGCAATCAATAATCTGAACACAAAAGTTACATACCTGAACAACAATAGGACACCAAACTAACACCAAGCAACAAAACCAGGAACAGAGGCAAAAGAATAATCCAGATACTCCTTTGCATAGACTCCTGAAATCACAGAAATCAGAACATTACCCTATTATGCTCCAGAAAATACAAAACCCATCTGAAATCACAGAAACCTATGCTTCTTATCTCTCTCTCTCTCTCTCTCTCTTCGACGAACAACAAAATCCCAAAAGAAAAAAAATTTAATCAGCTCGAATCTGAAATAGAAACCCAAACTTTATTGAACTTTGGTCGATAGCTCAACCTCATAATCTTGACGACTTAATATTATCAAAAGGAACCCAAACTCTATTTGATGAATGACTAAACCCATTGAAGCTTTAATTCAATTGAAAGAAGAGGTTTATAGTGGATCATATAGATAATATGGAGAAAAAAGCCACAGATAATGATTGGTGATGCTAACCCAATCCTTGCGACAACTGATGGTGATCGCAAATCTGAAACAGTGCAGATATTGTGTTTGCCGACCCTATGTATGATGCTATCATCCACAACCAGAATATGGAACTAAAAAAGCATGGGAACTAAAATATCATTTAACAAATGATTCAAACATTCTGCAATTTGTGGTTTGTGCATCATATGCATCAACTGTCTAATTTATTCTATGCTCAAACATCCACCATATGCATATAAGACAAACCAATTATGCAAATAACCAAACTCAAAAGGATTTGAACAAAAAATATGAAGAACTAAAAAAGCTAAAAAACAAATTCAAGAGTAAAAAATAAAAGAAAATATAAAAAAACATAAGAAGCAACTCACCCAAATAGGCAAAGAAGAGCCAATCGATGCATGCAGAGTGAACAACAAAACCGGAGAGCAGCAACAGCAACGGGAAGAGAGTGAACAGAAAAAGCTGAAACAAAATTTAAAAAAATTAAAAATCGATTGGACCTGAATCTTCCAAAATCAAAACAAAAAAAAAAATACCATTCCAATACAAAATAGAACACAAACTACTCACCGAAATCAGCAAATAGGAAGCGCCCAACAGCAAAAAAGAAGTGGTTCTAGACAAAAGAGAAATCGAATAGACTTCCAGTTGTAAACTCGTATCAAGAGGCATCAATTCATTAACACTGCAAAATATAGACAATGGCATATCAATCTCACTAATGACTTCAATAAAAGTTTATATTTTTAAGCCCAAATTAGTATCACTACATGTGTAAGATTAATTCAATTTAGGCACCATCTAGTTTAGTACTTCCTACTTGTTTACTACTAAGACTAGAAGCTGGCAGATCATGTTCAATTACAAGAACCCACAGAGATATATATGCAATCGCTACTTTTCCAATTCCACCCCATGCCCCAAATCCCAATACATGCGAAACATCTTCCTATCAAAAATGGGTTCGGAACCTCAACATGCTGCAATAAGACATTCAGTGCTATCAAATTTTTCCCAAAATCTCCCAACCCAAGACACAAGCATAACAAGAAATTAGAAAAAATAAGGATCAAGTAACCTCCAAATTCAACTAACCTCACTAACCACTGAACCCATGATATGTCTCACACCATTACTCCGAGTTAGACCTTGTTGCGAGTCGCCTTGTAGTCGCCACCTCCTCCACCGACTCGAATCAGCACGAAGTTCCTTTCAGATCGAGTTTCTTTTTTTTGTTCTAAAAACTGGAAATAGATTAAAAGAAATATCATCTTTCCTCTTCTAGTGGGTTTCAATTGAAGAGGGAAGTCGAAAATTTGGGGAGGAGGGAAGTGAAATTTGGGAGGGAGGAAGCGAAATTTGGGGAGGGAGAGAGCTCGGGCGCGAAAGCAAATTTTGGAGCTGTTTTGGAGCAGTAAACTGAAATTGGATTATTTAGGACACCACATTAAAGAGGCCGGCTGTGTCCTCCGAATTGTCTCAACCCTCTAAATAATCTCATTTATATGTGAGTGTCCTTATAACCCTTCAAGGACACCACATGAATAATGTGTCCTTGATAGGTGTCCTTATAGCATATAATTGTAGTAGTGAGAGCTCTAGTCTGTCAGCCTTAGTGTTTCAGGGGAGTAACAGAATAGGGTTACATGAAACCTTTGAACACACAGTCTGTCTATCAGTGTTTCAGGGGAGTAACAGAATAGGGTTACATGAAGCCTTTGAACACACAGTCTGTCTATCAGTGTATTCAGAGGAGTAACAGATAAGGGTTACACGAAGCCTTTGAACACACAGTCTGTCTGTCAGAGTATTCAGGGGAGTAACAGATAAGGGTTACATGAAACCTTTGAATACCTTTTGTTAGTAAGAAAAAAAAAAAAGAAAAAAAAAGTGAGTTTTCAAGTACGATCTTTATTGAGAGAGTGTCAAGGGTGAGTCCTTGTTTTGGAAATGATTTTTAATGGAGGTTGATTATTGAATTGTGCTAAGAATGCTTGGGTTGTTATCGTTAATTTAAATTGTGTAATTTCTAAGTTTAGTCATACGAGCTTTGCAAAAAGCTTACCGGGTTTGTGTTGTTACAATCCCGGTACACTATTCAAACGGTGTAGCGCGTAATCCTACAGGACAGGAGAATCAGGAAGGTGATCGAGCTGCGTAGAGTAGCTGCATTTGTGTTATTCTGAGATCCTTTTGTGAGGTGTGTTATGCTCATTAGAGCTTTACAATTTTACTTTGTAAGAGTGAATTGTAATAATGAACTCGAGGTTTTCGAGATTTTATATTTGAGTGGTGTGAGGCGTGTTTGTTTATGAGAAAAAAATTCATAACCTTAATTGTAAGTGTTTTTATTCATGTTTCGGATTTGAATTGGTTATTCAAAATCCGGGGCGTGGCAGTTTGGTATCAGAGCGTAAGGTACATATTCAGTGATGTGTCAATACTTCCGAGTGATGGCCCGTCTGCAGCGGATCTCCATCGTGTGCTCTTCAGTATTGACAAATTCATTGGGTATGTGAGAGCGTTAGATGTCGTCTAGGACGTTAGGTCGTATTAGGAGTTTTGAATTACCCTGGACATGTTAGTAACTTGGTTAATATGGACTTGTATTTGACTTACACTATGTTTAAGTATTATACATGTATTAACCAGGTATGCTATGCTCATTAGGAAATGGATTTGGTGGGAGGCGAAGGTAGAGGCCGAGGTCGAGGCAGGGTTCCTCCTGTCGAGATGCACGAGGATGAGGAGGAGGTGCCTCTGGTCGAACCGCCTGATACCAAATTGTCACGGGGTTATGTTTAAGCCTAAACTTTTTGCCCTCGTGATGGCGCCAAGCAGCCCTCTCTGCCTGACCAGCCTACCTCTTACTTGCTTGCTAGAGTATGCAGCGGAACTATCAAGTAAATAACAGCAGCAAGTATTCGAACACCCACACACAGTGTTTACGGGAAGAATCCTTCCCAACCTTTTCTCTCTATTAAAGGACTACAAGAGTACAACACAGCTTTCAGCCTTAGTGATCTCGACACTCAATTTGCCTAGCTATTCTCTTTCTGCCAATGTATGTGTTGCTGCCCATGACACATCCATGGGTCAGCTTATATAACATTTCCTTGCAACAGTCCTCTGACTATTGCTTTCCTTGGATTCCCTTCTTGATTGCTGCACCTTGCCAGCTGCCAAGAGAGACTGGCCCGTGCCCAACATCATCCCAAGATTCCCTCCTTGGATGCTGCTCCCTGTCAGTCAGCTGCCCAAGAGAGGCTGGCCCGTGCCCAACATTAATCCCACGATTCCCTCCATGTTTGCTGCTCCCTGTCAGCTGCCATGATGGGATGGCCCGTGCCAACATCAATTCCTTGATTCCCTCCATGTTTGCTGCTCCCCTTGTCAGCTATCATGATAGGTCGGCCTGTGCCATCATTTGCCTTGTTGCTTTGCTGCCTTTCTCGACATGACACAAGGCTGCTGTCGTGTCGAGGCATCTTTGCAGCACTAAGGGGCTAACAAACCACCCCCACAAAAGCTCGACGACGCCCTCGTCGTCGGTAGTGCTTAGAGGTACTCATTGATCTGTTTTTCAAACTGCCAAAGGGTTATATCCCTTTCCCAACTGGCATCCCCTGTGCTGTCTCCTTTCCATTGTACCAAGAAGTCGGTCCGCCGATTCTTCTTGTTTTGCCCCAAGTTCTGTGGTTTAGTATCTTCTCCACCTGTTTGTCAAACTGTTTCCGAATGACAGGAGGAGCCCTTTTCCCTTGTTGACGCCCAGCATCAACCAAGTCTTTGTGAAAAGGCTTGAGATAACTAACATGGAATGTCGGATGAACCTTCAACCGCTCCGGTTGCTTTAACCGATAGGCTACATTTCCAATCCTCTTGACCACCTCGAAAAGACCATCATACTTTGCAATCAAACCTCGGTGCACTGCTTTGGAATTAATCTTCTTCCAAATCTGCGGTGTTAATTTCAACAACACCATGTCCCCCACGTCGAACTCAAGTATCCTTCTCTTAGCATCTGCGCTCTTCTTCATGCGCCTTTGAGCTTTTGCCAGGCTATCTCTTGCTTGCAAAATCAGCTCTTGCTTCTCTAAGGCAAACTTGTACGCTGCAGGGCATCGACCTCCTGTCTTCTGCCTTGCTACAACGACTGGAGTTAAGGGCTGCTGCCCAAATGCTAACTCACTCGGACTCATGCCAGTTGCTGACGACCGATGCAGGTTGTAGCAGAATTGTGCTGCATCCATGAGACTCAGCCAATTCTTCTGACTTGCTGTCACATAATGCCGCAAGTACTCCTCAAGTAAGGCATTGATCCTTTCCGTTTGACCATCCGTTTGAGGATGATTGGCTGTTGAAAACTTCAATTCCGTGCCAATCAAGTTGAACAATGTTGTCCAAAACTTGCCAGTGAACCTTGTGTCTCTATCACTGACTATGTCTTCGGGTAAACCAAAGTACTTCACCACATTCTTGAAGAACAGCTCCCCTGCTACTTCCGCCGGACATGCATGTGGTGCAGGTATGAACACAGCATACTTAGAGAACCGGTCTACCACGACCATGATGGAACTCATCCCTTCCACCTTTGGTAGCCCACCAATAAAATCCATGGAAGCCGACTGCCATGGCTTCTCAGGTACAGGCAACGGTTGCAGCAAACCCGCAGCCTTCTTCTTTTCAGACTTGTCTTGTTGGCATACAACGCAAATCTTGACGTACAATTCGACATCTTGATCCATTTTAGGCCAGTAGTATGACCTAGACAACAATGCAAGCATGCGCTCCACCCCCGGGTGTCCTGCCCACAATGGATCATGAGTATCTTTCAACAACTCATTTCGAAGTCCCCCACCATTGGGGACGTAAAGTCTGTCTCCCTTTGCATGAAGCAGACCTTCACTCAGCCAATACCTTCGCACTAAGCCCTCTTTCACATCTTGCTGCAGCTTAGTGTAGGACTTATCCACCTTGGCTTGCTCTTTGACTCGCTCAAGAAAATCGGAGTGAACCATTGTGAGAGCTGCAACATAAGCTTGCACTTCCTTTCGGCTAAGTGCATCCGCTACGTCATTCTGCCTCCCTGGCTTGTACACCCACTCAAAGTCAAATTCTGCCACAAACTCTTGCCACCGTGCCTGCTTCGGAGTGAGTTTCTTCTGAGTCTTGAAGTAGGTATTTGCCACATTGTCAGTGAATACCGTGAACTTCGTACCCAGCAAGTAATGCCTCCACACGTCTATGCAATGAATCACAGCAACCATTTCCTTCTCGTGAGTTGAATAACGTTGTTCAGCATCCTTCAGTTTTCGGCTTTCAAAGGCTAATGGATGACCCTCTTGCACCAACACACCTCCAATGGCTCGACCTGAGGCATCCGTGTGGACTTCAAAGGGTTTCTGAAAATCTGGAAGACCCAACACTGGCGCTGAAGTAACTACCTCCTTCAGTTCTTCAAAGGCTTTCTGACATTCACTCGTCCAGTCCCACTTGTGCTCTTTCCTCAACAAATATGTCAAGGGACTCACTCTCTTGGAGTAATTTCTTATGAATCTCCGATAGTAATTTGCTAGCCCAAGAAATGAGCGCAAATCATGCACCTTGGTGGGGGCAGACCAATCAACTATGGCCTTGATCTTCCTTTCATCCATTCGAATCTTGCCTTTGCTCACCCAATGTCCCAAGAACATCACTTCTTGACGACAAAACTCGCACTTCTCCTTCTTGACAAAGAGCTGGTGTTCTCTAAGCCGTGAGAACACTTGTCTAAGGTGATTTAGATGATCATCCAAAGACTCACTGTAAATCACAATATCATCCAAATAGACCACCACAAAACGATCCAGGAATTCATATAGCACATCATTCATCAAATTGCAGAATGTAGCAGGAGCATTTGTGAGACCGAATGGCATCACCAAAAACTCATATGACCCATACCTTGTCACACATGTCGTCTTCGCTTCATCTCCGTCTGCAATTCGAACTTGCCAATATCCTGCTCGCAAGTCCAGCTTTGTGAAGTAGGATGCCTTGCTCAACCGATCAAACAAATCTGCCGCATTTGGAATGGGGTACTTGTTCTTGATCGTCACCTTGTTAAGCGCTCGACAGTCCACACACATCCGCATGGATCCATCCTGCTTCTTCTGGAACAAAACCGGGGCACCATAGGGCGCTTTGGATGGCTGCACATATCCCGCTTCCAACAACTCATCCAATTGCTTTCGCAATTCAACTAATTCCGATGGCGCCATTCTGTAGGGG